>NC_052076.1:11991196-12263696 GCF_015852505.1 Tachyglossus aculeatus | reverse complement strand
GTCCATTAAGTGTTTTGTCCAAACACACCACAAGTGAGGGATAGAAATTTAGAATGCAGACAGAAGAGTGGTGATTTGCAGATAATTTGATGAAATACTTCTTCCATCTTAGAATGTGAACCCCATGTGAACAGTGAATGTGTCCAACCTGATTAACTTGTATGTACCCTAGCGCTTAGTTCAGTGCTTGGCACATAGGAAGTGTTTCACAAATACCATAATTACTTTTTAGTAGAGCGGTCCTTTGATTTGAAGGTGACACTGCTGATGGGAAGACTGTATCCTGGACTGTGGGTGTTTTTGAGAGAGAATCTCTCACACTGTTGCACACTTTGGCCATGAAGATATAATTGGGCACCAACAGGTTACCAACAACTCTGAAGAATGCCAGATGCCAGTCATTGATATCACATCACATGCGTAACTCCAGACACATGGGGATAACTTGATGATGTCATACCCCATCAGTCAGTCAGTCAGCCCTATTTACTAAGTGCTTGCTATTTGCAGAGCACTGTACTAAACACTTGGAAGACTAAAATACAACAATAAAGAGACATTCCTTGCCCACAGTGTGCTTACAGTCTAAAGGGGGAGACAGACATTAATGTAAATAAAGAAATAAATAGATATGTACATAAGTGCTGTGGGGCTGGGGGGTGGGGGGGTTTCTAATTCCGGCTCTGCCCCTTAGCTGCTGTGTGACCCTGGACAAGTCACTTCACTTCCTTGTGCCTCAGTTATCTGTAAAATGGGGACTGTGAGCTCCAGGTGGGACAGGAACTGTGTCCAACTTGCTAAGCTTGTATCTATTCCAGTGCTTAGTACAGTGCTTGGTGCATAGGAAGTACTTAACAAATACCATATATTGTTATTATTACTATGGCAATCCCTGGTCTCTTAGTTCTGATGTTCCTTTAGTCATGAGCTCTTTCAAGGGATGAGAGAGGAGAGCTGAGCATCAGTGGGGGAAATCTGCAGGAGTGGGAGTCTGGAAATGAGGATGAGGTGGAGTCTTGTTAAACATATTGTTTGGGGCCTGTTGTAGAGGGGGTCTGTGGGGCTTTCTTGGGGTGGGGCAGTGGTGGTCTCTGGTGTTTTTTATGGGTTGGCATGAGTGAAACATGTAGGGGAAGTGATGAATGAGTGGGAAGACTGGAGGGTGTTTTGTTTTTGTGACCCAGAGCACTGAAGTTGGGTTCACTTTTGAGCATTGGCCATTGGGGGACAGAGGTGGTTCACTGAGGGATGGGAAGTGAAGGAGCCCAGAGAGATGTTTCCACACTGTGGCTAGTGTCAGGGCAGCGGTTCTGCGATTTGAAAGTGCAGGGGAGGGCGGATGGAGGAGGAGACTGAAGGGGTCCCGGGAGCAGGGAATGGGGGAGAAGAAACGTGTTCATTGGAGGAGACGTACTGGCGGCGGGTGGTTGGTGTTCGCGGGGAGACATGTGAGAATGAGTGGAACCGTCCATGTGTGCGTGGGTTAGGGGAAAAAGAGTCCAGGTGATGCGGGCTTATTTTGGGGAAATGCTCTTGGTGTGCAGGTGAGTGTGTGTGTGTGTGTGTGTGTGTGTGTGTGTGTGTGTGTGTGTGTGTGTGTGAGTGTGTAGTGGTCACTATAAAAGTTTCTGTGGGGTTATGTGTGTGTGTGTGTGTGTGTGTGTGTGTGTGTGTGTGGTGGTCACAATGAAGGTTTTTGTGGGGACAGAACAGTATGTGCTTGCATGTGTGTGTATGCATGTGTGCATGTGTTTCTTGAATGAGGGGCCTGGGGGCAGTTAGGACTGAGGTACAGGAAAAGGCTTGAAAGCCAGGGAGGTAATGCCAAGCTCCTTTTGCTGCAGTTAGTTCTCTCTCCCAGTGTGCTTTGTCTAGGGCTTGAAATTAGGGGTATCTTAACTCTCATTAGAAATGAATTATGAGGGACCTTGGTTGTTACATTTTTATTTTCCTTTATGAGGATGTTCCCTTGATCCAATTTTAGCTATTCTGCCTCAGGAGAAGGGATGATTTTAGTGTGTGTTTGTGTGTGTCCATGCATGCACGTGTGTGCTTGTGTGTGTGTACGTCTTGTTGTTGTTATTGTTACACCATAGCCAAACGCAGGATTTACGATGCCAAGAGAGACAGTAGCTTGCTCTTTCTCCATTTTTTTTATTGTTTTCCTTTGAAATTCCAGAGTTAATGTTTTGTCTGCTTTCTATCTGACCCTCTTCAGAGGCCGCCGTATGTTTTTTCACCAAGAAAACTGGGAACAAAGAATCATTGTCTCTAAGCTGTAACAGGCAGGAAACCCCAGTCTCTGGGGACTTGAGTGAGCCAGTACTGTCCCAGGGTTAGACTCCACTTCTCTGAATTCAATTTGACAGCTTGTCTGGGACACTTTCTAAGTAACCATTATCCCTCCTTTCTCTGAGCAAAAGAACCGTTCTTTTTCTTTGCCCTGGGTGCACGCTGTGTGCCCTTATTGCACACGTGTGGGTTCTGCATTGGCTGGGACACACTTTCTCTCAGCTGTCAGAACTATTCATCCTGTTTCCTAAGACATGTGCACAGTTGTTCTGGAATAAAGAGGCAATGTATTCACATGTTGTAGCGTTTTCCTGGCAGAATCAGGTATACAGCTATGGAGGAGAGGTAGAGGTGTGTATATCTGTAAAATGGGCCGGTCTGAATAGTATGAACATAATGCATCTGTTGTGTTTATACTCTGTGGGTATAATGGGTGTGCGCATGTGGGATGTGTATGTAGATAATGTGTATAAATGCTGTGCTTGTGTCTAATATCTGTGAACACAATGTGTGAATGAGAGATGTATATAGTGTGTGAGCATACTTTGTTTATGTGTGCTCATGAATAAAATGGGTGGACAGTGTGGCTGTATAATGCATGTATAATGTGTGTGTATAATGAGCATATAGTGTGTATAATTTTTGTGGGTAATGTCTGTGAATAATATGGGTGCATTGTGTGTGCGTGAGTGTGTGTGTGAATAATATGTGTTTATTATACGTGTGTGTTTGTATTTTGTCATTGATCCTCTAAGACATCACTATTGATCAGTCAAGCACTGAACTAAGCACTTGGGAGAATGCACAATGATAGAGTTGGTAGACATGTTCCCCACCCACAAGAAGCTTATAGTCAAGAGGGGAAACAGACATTAAAATAGATTAGTGATGGGAAAAATGGTAAAGTAAAAAAATATGCACACAGTAAGCGCTCAATAAATACAATTGATTGAATATTTACCAAAGTGCTGTAGGGTAGTCCAAAGTGTTTAAGAGTACACACCTAAGTGCATAGATGACATACATGGAAAGGCACTTAGGGAAAAGTAAAGACTTATCAGCTAGTATTTATTGAGCACTTACTGTGTGCAGAGAGTACAACACAACTATATAACAGACACATTCCCTGCTTAGTCAGAGAAGGCCTCTTGGAGGAGATAAGATTTTAGTAGGACTTCGAAGGTAGGGATAGTGGTGGACTATCAGATATGAAGGGGAAGGGCTTGCTTTCACCCCTTACACGCAGACCTGCAAGGCTTTTTGGGCCTCAGTTTCCTCAACCATAGAGAGGGGCTAATAATACCTACCACTTCCTAATTTCCTCAGGGGATTCGACAGTTTGTGAGATAACAACTGCCAGGAAACTGCTTGAAAACCTTAGTGGAAAGGAACATGCATAGGGAAACCATTTAAATATTGGCACTGAATCCAAATTGAACTCCAGCTCCCCTGTCAGTGGACTACATCTATTCACTAATTGGCCAGATTTTAGCAAAAGTGACTTCTTTGAGGCCTTGAATATGCTTTACTAGGCAGGAAGTCAGTGGGCGACAAATTGTAATCTCAAAGGCAAAGCCTGCCCCTCCCCATGCCACCACCCTGCCCAAATACCAGGATCAGTTTTAAATGCCCAGGATATCTGAGTTCCAGCTCCCCATGACCCTCCTGTCTGTATTTTTCTTATGGTGTATGCTAAGTGCTTACTATGTGCCAGGTACTGTTCTAAGCACTGGGGTAGATACAAAATAATCAGGTTGGACACAGTCCATGTCCCACATGGGGCTCACAGTCTTAATCCCCATTTTTTATAGATGAAGTCACTGAGGCCCAGAGAAGTGAAGTAACTTGCCCAAGGTCACAAAGAAGACAATTGGCAGAGTCAGGATTAGAACCCAAGTCCTTGTAACTCCCAGGCCCATGCTCTATCCATTAGGTCACGCTGTTTCTTGTGTATTACAATAATACCATTAATAGTAATAGTATTATTATGATTAGGGTATATATACATATAGGTGCATACCAATTTGCCAAGCACAGAATCTCTGTCCCACACAGGTGTTACAGTCTAAGTAGTAAAAAAGGAGGCAATTTATCCCCATTCTACAGATGAGAATACAGAGGCCCAGAGAGGTTAAGTGACTGGCTGAAGGTCACACGGTAGGCCAAAATTACAGCTGAAGTCAGAACCTGGTTCTCCTGATTTCTGGCCCTGTGCTCTTTCCACCATGCCACTGGGGGTGAGGATTGGATGGAATCAGGGGGCTCCAATCTATGCTGTCTGGGTATTTCTGCTGGCAATAACTGGGGAAGTGCCCAAGGGAAACTCAGACATAATAATAATAACAACAATAATAATAATACTGATAACAATTATGGTACTTGTTAAGCACTTGCCATGTGCCAAGCACCATTATAAGTGCTGGGGAAGATACAAATTAATCAGGTTGGACACAGTCCCTGTCCCACATGGGGCTCACACTCACATTTTGCAGGTGAGGTAACTGAGTCCCTTAGAATAATAATAATAATCATTATTATTGTGATATTTATTAAGCATTTACTATGTGCCAGACAGTGTACTAAGTGCTGGGGTGGATACAAGCAAATTGGGCCGGACACAGTCCCATATGGGGCTCACAGTCTCAATCTCCATATTACAGATGAGGTAACGGTTGAACAGAGAATTGAAGTGACTTGCCCAAGGGCACACAGCAGACTTGTGGCGGAGTCAGGATTAGAACCCAGTTCTATCTGACTCCCAAGCCTGTGCTCTATTCACTAAGCCAGTAACCACAACTGGCATGCCAACCCCTGAAGGATGATCAATCGGAAAGAATTTTGACTCCTGGGAGCTGGGTGGCTCCTGCTGCTTGCTGTGAGAAGGGACTGTTTCTGTTATATTGTTATATTGTACTCTCCCAAGAACTGTACTAAGTGCTCAATAAACATGATTGATGAATTGATTGCTTCTGCTAGTCCTGCAGCTCTGATTAAGTCAATCAATTCATCCATCAAAAGTATTTATTAAATGCCTACTATGTACATAGCACTGAATAATCATAATAATAATGATGGCATTTATTAAGTGCTCACTATGTACAAAGCACTGTTCTAAGAGCTGGGGAGGCTACAGAGTGATCAGGTTGTCCCATGGAGGACTCACAGTCAGTCCCCATTTTACAGATGAGGTAACTGGGGCACAGAGAAGTTAAGTGACTTGCCCAAAGTCACACAGCTGACAATTGGCGGAGTCAGGATTTGAACCCACGACCATTGACTCCAGAGCCCTTGCTCTTTCCACTGAGCCATGCTGCAAAGTGCTTGGGAGAGCATGATTGGGTTAGTAGACAGGGACCCTGCTATCAAAGAGCTAACAGTCTAATAGTACTGTTTGAGCACTTACTGTGGGCAGAGCACTGTGCAAGTGCTTGGGAGAAAATCATACAGCCAGTAGATATGATCCCTACCCTCAAGAAGCTTACAGTCTAATAGTATAGAATGAGCACCTACTGAGTGCAGAGCACTGTGCTAAGCCCTTGGGAGAGTACGGTAGAGATAGAGGACACAACCTCTGCCTGCAGGGAGTATCCAGTTGAGCTTCACGCTGGCATCACATGCTTCACCAAAGGCCTATTTTGGCTCAGCATTTCTAATTTGCCTCCAGACTCTCGACTAACTCTATTTTCAGCTCATCCACCCCTCCACCAAGTTTCACTTTGACTGTACAGTTCAGCAATCTCCAGATAACAAAGTTAAGACTCAGAACGAAATTGCCTGAGCATTTTGCCGTTGTGATTCCCTCCCAGAGGATCTTGGGAGATCTCGTGGTTTCCAGCCATAGATGAAACGAGAAGTGGCATCATGTGTAGGCTGCAGGGCAGAGTAACTTTCTAAACGAGTACCTGCCATAGTCTGGGGATGCCAGCTGCTTTTGCCCTATCTCCAGTGGCTGACAGCACAGCTCTTTCTTCTTAGGCTGTCTAGGGAATGTGGCCTAGTGGGTAGACCATGGAAGTGGGAGTCAGGGGACCAGGGTCCTAGCCCCACTATTGTCACTGTCCTACTGAGTGACCTTGGACAAGTCACTTTATCTCTCTCAGCCTCATTCTCCTCATCTGTAAAATGGAAATAAAGCACCTGCTCTCCCTCCTGCTTAGACTGTGAACCCAGTGTTAGATAGGGCTGTGTCTCACCTAAATATCTTGAACCCATCCCAGTGTTTAACATAGTGCTTGGCAGTTATTACCTACTTAGTAAGTACAATCATTAAAGCAAATATCATAACTATGTAGGCTGTGAGGTTCCAAGAAGAGACTTTTAGTCAGAATTGAATTTACTCTCGGTTTTCCAGTTCCACGCAGGTGAGCAGGTGAATTTCCTGAATATGGAAGGGGTTCTCCCTCTGCAGTGAGTCAAGCCATGAGGAAATGGGGAGGATATAGGGAAGGACTTCCTGGTGAAATGGCACTAAAATGGGTGAAGGGGGCAGGTTGAAGGATGTCCCACCTTGGCAATATTTGAAAGAGCAAGAGATACCACTCTTTCTGGGCAATAATTGAATGGCCCAGCAGGACAGACGAGAGTTAATTCAAAGAATTTTTCAACCTTTTTAAATTTGAATTTAGTTTTAGGGTCTGACTCACTAAACTGTCAGCTCCTCAAGGCCAGGGATCATGTCTACTAACTCTATTGCTTTCCCATGTGCCTAGTACGGTTCTCTGCACAGAGTAAGCACTTGGTAAATTCTACTGATTGATTAGGCTGACTTCAGACATTTGGACACTCTAAGGGAGGGAAAATTTCACCACTGCTTTCCATTCTGTATGACTCACTGTATCATGTTGCAGATGTTATGACAGGCATGTTGCAAAATGGATTCAACCTAGAGCATTTTTCTGAGGAGACCCCAGACCCTTCCCACTTGATCAAAAGCCATCGTATTTCCCTTCTGGAAACCTGTTAACCAGGGGCCCTGCTTCCAAGTCAGGTTACTTCCATGAGAAGCAACATGGCTTAGTGGATAGAGCTTTGGCCTGGAAGTCGGAAGGACCTGAGTTATACTCCTGGCTCCACCACTCGTCTGCTGTGTGACCTTGGGCAAATCACTTCACTTCTCTGGGCCTCACATACCTCATCTGTAAAATGGGAATTAAGAGTATGACCCCCATGTGGGACAGGATCTGTGTCCAACCTGATTAACTGGTACCTAGTCCAGTTCTTAAAACAGTGCTTGGCACACAGGAAACACTTAACAAGTACTACAATAATAATAATTATTATTATTATTTGTGGAGGAAGGTGGGCACTTTCAGATTTTCAGCTGCTGTTACTCCACAACCACCCTGTGGCCAACCCCTCTGACAGCAGGCCCAGAAGTGCCTGCTTCCTTTGGTTCCTGTCTGAAGTCGGCCCTGTTTCCGATTTGTTCACCAATTCCTCCCATACTTTCCGGAGACCTGGTGAGGTGGTTGGGAGGAACGGTGATTTGAATATTTCATTCATTAAATTAAAGATGGATGAGATGAGTGAATCCTAAGAGTCCATTTTCAAATTCCAGGAAGAGTCTAGCAGTAATTAATAATAGCAGTATTTGTTAAGTGCTTACTATGTGTCAGACACTGTACTAAGCACTGGGGTAGATGCACGCTAATCAGGTTGGGCACAATCCCTGTCCCTCGTGGAGCTCACAGTCTCAATCTCCATTTCACAGATGAGGTAACTGAGGCCCAGAGAAGTCAAGTGACTTTCCCAAGGTCACACAGCAGATAAGTGGTGGAGTTGGGATTAGAACCCATGACCTGATTCCCAGGCCTGTGCTCTATCCTTTACACCATGCTGCTTCTAATAATTGTGGTATTAATTGTGTTATTTGCTAAGCACTTATTATGTGCCAGTTACTGTACTACACGCTGAAGCAGATCCAAGATAATCGGGTTGGACACTGTTCCTGTCCCACATGAGGCTCACAGTCTTAATCCCCATTTTACAGATGAGAAAAGTGAGGCAAAGGGAAGTTAAGTGACTTGTCCAAGGTCACACAGCAGATGAGTGGCAGAGCCGGCATTAGAACCCAGGTCCTTCTGACTCCCAGACCTGTTCTCTAACCATTAGACAACACTACTTCTCTTTCTTTCCTAATTTCCTTCTGACCCTGGGCCTGAGAGTTAGTATTTAGCTGCATGTTCTGAAGTTGGGGATCTCTGAGCAGTGTTGAGCTATTTAAATTCATTTTGGAGTGCTTGTGTCTGCTAGCTAGATGGTAAATTCCTTGTGGGGAGGGACCATGTCTACCAATTCTATTGTACTTTGCCAAGTGCTTAACACAGTGTCTTCTGCCCCGAGTAGGTTCTCAATAAATATTTCTGATTGACTTTGGGATTTTGCTCCATGGCCAGCATAGTCAGCTGCCCTTTTTGTAGTTTCCAGCAGAGGAAAGAGGAACAGCAGCATCGCTGACCCTCTTTTCATCAGACTCCCTATTGGCACCCTGCAGGATGTTATCAAATCCCAGAAGCCTCTTTTCTGGGCATTTCCCCTCAGCGGGACCAGACATCCTGGGAGCTTTCCTGGCTTAGTCCAACCGGCTTCTGCAAAACCTTCCAGCCAGAGATGAGTCTGGTCCTGTTGGGGGCCACACCTCCAGCTGTTCAAGGAGAGATCAGCCTTGTCCACTTCTTAGTATCTGTGGCCAAATCTGAAACTACTGCCCGACACGAGGAACTGAGTATTGAGTTCTGAGCCCTCAGTCACCGCCCATGAGACCACAAAGGACTGAGTGTTCTGTCAGGCAGAACAAATGCAATTTCTTTCCCACATGAAAGTCACAGAACAGCCCTTTACTGCCAGGTCTTCCCTCAGGAGATCAGAAGGCAAATAGGGGAAAGTAGCAGTGGTAGCAGTAGCAGAAACAATAGTAATTAGTAGTAGTAGTAGTAGTAGTAGTGGTGGTGGTAGTGGTGATAACAGTAGTAGTGTGGCTTAGTGGTTAGTGTGGGCCTGGGCATCAGATGGAACTGGGTTTTAGTCCTGGCTCTGCCATGTCTGCTGTGTGACCTTGGGCAAGTCACTTAACTTATCTGGGCCTCAGTTATCTCATCTGTAAAATAGGGATTAAGAGTGTGAGCCCCATGTAAGACAGAGACTGTGTCCAACCTGGTAACTTGCATCTACCCCAGTAATTAGAACAGTGCTTGGCACTTAGTAAGTGCTGAAAAGTACCGTTATTATTATGATTATTAGTAGTAGTAATAGTAGTATTTATTCAGAGCCCAGTGGGTTCACTGAACTATACTAAGCACTTGTACTAAGTACAAATAAAGGAAGTGGCAGCTTCCCCACCCTTGGTGGTATGAGTGCCACGTGTTTAGGGGGGTACAGACTCAAGGGCTCAGGTGATCCAGAAGTGAGGAGAAGGGAGGAAAAGTCAACAGAGAGTTACAGAGCTCCCCTCTAGACTTGTAAGCTCCTTGTGGGCAGGGAACATGTCTACCAACTCTGTTATATCACACTCTCCCAAGCACTTAGCTCAGCGCTCAGCACACAATATGCACTCAATAAATTGAATTGATTGATTGATTTAACTGTAGATGATCACCGCCCCACGACAGGGTGAATACTGGCCTGCCTCAAGTGTCCTAATCATGCACCCTTCCTCCCCTTCTACTCTTCAACAAGGTCCTCCACAGGGGCATGAGGGCTTAGAGCCTCCTGAGCTCAGAGACGACTAGCCCTAGCCTAGAAAGTACTCACTTGGATAATCTCAGAGTCTTCCAGGCCAGAGTCTGCAGGGCAGACATGGCTCCCCAGAGGATTAATTCCTTGTGCAGGGAATATGTCTACCAACTCTTTTATCTTGCACTTTTCAAAGTGCTTAGTACAGTGCTCTGCACACAGGCTCAGTAAACACTAATGATTTATTGATTAATTATGCTCCTCCAGAGCCTTCCCATTTTCAAAGCCCTTCTGAAATCCCATTTCCTCCGGACGCCTTTACCCAATTCACTTTTCTCCCCCCCGTCTTCTCCCAAAGTTCATCGTTGGCATTCACACCTGGGTGAGGCAGAGAAAAAAAGAGGTCCCCAATTCTCACAGAGCCCAGTTTCTCTGGGACCGCACCTCCCCTTAACCCCCTCACCATCAGTTCTGAATTCCCCCTTGGAGCTGAGTCTGACTTAGCCGAAGATCAAACTCAGTAGCAGAACGAAAGAGCTGTCGCCACTCCGCAGACAGAATCAGGCCTCCAGCTCCCGGGTGTGCCTTACTGGGCCTGCAGAATGCATCGTTTGGCTCTGCAAACTTTCCCAGCTCAAACAAAAATTTGCTTTTTCAAGCACTTTCCTTGTAGGGTTTTTTTTATTTCTTAGCTGACACACTACCCCCATTATGTTTGGCTCACGGTGGCTAAGGCTGACATTGGCGGCTGGTAGGAGTCCAGGACCGGATCGCCAGAGTGCAGAAACCTGATCCAGTATATTTTTGCCCATGGCCCCCAGGCCGGGGAAAGCTTTTTCCCAGGGGTTTCCCTCCCACAGAGATCCTGGGGGGAAGTCTCACCCCCACCTTACCAATTTGGAAATGAGGGATGACAGGGTGAGGGGGGCAGCCACCCAAAGGATCACCCACTCTCTGAGCATGGTTGCTTGGGACTCTATATTCAAAGACTTTCTGGAATCCCACTTCATCCAATGAGCCTTCTCAGATTAATTCCCGGCATCCTTAGTTAAATAAATCCATCAGCTATCTGTGGCACTTGTGTACTTATTTATATCCATTCTCAGCCTTTGCATGACTATGTGTATAATAATAATCATTATAATTACAGTATTTATTAAGCACTTCTATGTTCCAATCACTGTGATAAATACAAGATAATCAGATCAGCCACAGTCCCTGTTCCAAATAGGGCCTCCAGCCTGAGAGGGAGAACAGGCATTTTATCCCCATTTTGCATTTGAGGAAACTGAGGCCCTGAGAATTGATCTGCCCAAGATCACAGAGCAGGCGAATGGCTGAGCTGGGACTAGAACCTGGATTTCCTGATTCCTGGCCCCCAGCTCTTTCTACTAGGCCATGCTGCCTCCTGTCTATTCAATTCCACATTAAATTTCTTATTCTGATGACTCTAGTTGTAGATATATCTGTTTCCCCCATTAGAGCGCAAGCTCCTTATGGGCAGGGTACGTCGTCTCTTTGATTTTTACTTGCCAAGTTCTTTGTTCATGGACTGCTTCCAATGAAGGTTCCATAAATGCCACGACTATTACTGCTGATGCTACTACTACTGCTACTACTACTACTATTATTACCACCTGTGCACTGGAAAGGATATTTCTGGGGCAGGGCTTTCCAAGGATAAATGAGGTTTTCCATGACCAAAGTCTCTCAGAGCCAATGAATTAGCCACTGATCAGGGGGAAAGGTTGGGGGGTGGCGATCAATGTCCGGGACTGTTAGTTTTTGGAAGAGAGGATGTTGCCTGGTTGTCAGGGAGGAGACCACTGTCATTTTCTTGAGTTTGGGGGTCACGTTGACCCTGGCTCTAAAGCTCTATATGGCCAAAACAAAGTGAGAAATAGGAACCGTGCAGACATTCGGGAGAAATGGGGCTTCCAAAATTGATGGTCCTTGACATTTTTGGTCACATTTCTGGTCACATTTATTTATATTTATGTCTGTTTCTCCTTCTAGACTATAAGATCATTGTGGGCAGGAAATGTGTCTACTGACTGTTACATTGTACTCTTCCAATGTTCTACTCTACATCGCTCTACACTTACAGTCCTTTAGACTGTAAGCTCATTGGTGGAAGGGAATGTGTCTGTTATTTTTTTTTTGTTTTAATAGCATTTATTAAGTGCTTACTATGTGCAAAGCATTGTTCTAAGCTCTGGGGAGGATACAAGTTGATCAGGTTGTCCCACGAGGGGCTCACAGTTTTAATCCCCATTTTACAGATGAGGTAACTGAGGCACAGAGAAGTTGTAACTTGCCCAGAGTCACACAGCTGACAAGTGGCGGAGCAGGGATTTGAACCCATGACCTCTGACTCCCAAGCCCATACTTTTTCCACTCAGCCATGCTGTTTTTATATTGTTCTTTCCTAAATGCTTAGTACAGTGCTCTGCACACAGTAAGCGTGCAATAAACATGACTGACTGGCAGTAAGGGCTCAATAAATACTACTGATTATTCAACTGATTGATTGGAATTTGCTAGAGATTTTTGACCCCAGGGAATTATAGACTTGGTTCCTTGCTGAGGTCTCTTTTGCGGTGGGGAGAAATGTTGAAACAGCTTCCTCTACCTGGACCCAAAGTGAAATCTTCCCCGGGTACAGTTCTCCAGTCCAGGGACCCCCACTCCAGGACTCCAGCCTTAGAAAAGCAGCATTGCCTAATGGTTAGAGCACAGGCCTGGGAGTCAGAAGAACCTGGGTTCTAATCCCGGTTCTTCCAGTTGTCTGCTGTGTGACCTTGGGCAAGTCACTTAACTTCTATGGGCCTCAGTTCCCTCATCTGTAAATGGGGATTACGACTGAGAGCTCCATGTGGGATAGGAACTGTGTCCAAACTGATTCGCTTGTATCTACCCCAGCACTCAAAAAGAAGAGTGCTTGACACAAAGTAAAGTGCTTAACAAATACCATCATTATTATTCTTATGGTTATTCTGCTCTCTGGCAAAAACAGGCATTCTGGGGATAGTGTAACACAGATCTGTTTAAGCTAAATTTTGTGTCTTTGATTATAAGCTCCTTGAGGACAGGGATTGTGTCTTTCACCTCTATTGTACTGTCACAAATACTCTGTAGGTTGCTCTGCCTCAGGAGGGGCTCATTCAGTACCACTGATTCGTTGATACTGGAGAGTCCAGATTGGCTGGCCGGACATCCCACATCCCTGGAGATTTGTTTTATCCTCCACATTGGATGAACAGTGCCTGGAACCATCATATACCAATGTGGTGACTGGACCTTCAGGTTGCTAGTCTTCACAGTGGGGATCACCTAAGGTCATAGGAATCCTGGAGATCACTATCCAATGAGTCCTCACCCCTAGAAGGCCAGCGGCCTTGCTGATAACACGTCTGAGATGGGGAGACATCCTTGGATGAGATTTCCTGCTGATTTATCAGTCTTTCGCTGCCCAGATCTTTTCAGATTACCAATTAATTAATTAATTAATCAATGGTAGTTATTGAGCGCTTATCATGTACAGAATACTGTACTAAGCATTTGGGAGAATACAATATAACAGAGTTGGTAGACACAGTCCCTGCCTACAATGGCCAGTGAAACCTTTGGGATCTGAATTTCTGTGTTTGATGGGATAGAATTTTGTGGCAAATAAGGCCCCTGTCAAAATATGCTTCAAGGGCCCATTGGTATCAGCCAACTAATCAATCAAAGCCATTTATTAACTGACTACTGAGTGGAAAGCATTGTACTAAGCACTTGGGAGACTGAAATAGAAGCAAGACACATTTCCTACCACAGAGGAGCTTACTATCTAAAGGAGGAGATAGACAGACTGGAACAATTTACACAAAAGAGGTTAGAACAGGAAGCAGTTCGAATATATCAGGATGAAATAGGAGAATCTGGAATTGATTACACAAATGAAAATATATGTAAAAATATATTAAATGAAGGGAGAAACCATACTGAGGAGGGGAGCACAGCCCTAAGAAAGCAAATGCCGTGTACGTACCAGACTTGGCCTCGCCGAATACGTAGGCTGCTTCTTGGACTCAGGGCAGCAGATTCATCTCACCATATGCTGCCTTCTAGAGGACTTGGAACCTCCAAGGCCCTCTGGAAGCCATGAGAAGTCAGGTCCTGGGAGGGATAGTGTTTTTGCAGAAACGTGAGTCTCTGGTGCTGCCTTTTCCACTTTGCTTTGGATGTGTTTCTGTTTGTGTGTCTGGAGGCCAGAAAAGAACCCCTCTGAGTTAATCTTACACAGCCTAGAGGATAGGAAAACAACCGGGCATAAGGAATAGAGTGCAGGCCTGGAAGTCAGAAGGGCCTAGTTTCTAATTCTGCCTCTGCCACTAGTCTGCAGTGTGCCCTAGGGCAAGTCACTTTACTTCTCTGTACCTTAGTTACCTCATCTCTAAAAAGGGGATTAAAACTGTGAGCCCCATGTGGGACATGGGCTATGCCCAATCTGAATAACCTGTGTCTACCCTAGTGTTTAGGACAGTGCCTAGCACGTAGTGAATGCTTAACAAATACCACATTATATAGATGTATAATAGAAAATACCACTAACCATGTTCCTGAAGCATCACTGCAGTATCCTCCCAGGTCTTTCCATGTTGAGCCTGAGGGGCAGCATGAGCCAGTGGAAAGTGTTCAGGGCTGGGAGTCAGGAGGCCCTGGTCTTCATCTCTACTCCATTATCAGCCTGCTTTCTGATTTTCAGCAAGTCAGTTAATGCCTCTGGACCTTGGCTTCCTCATCTGTAAAATGGGGATAAGATTCATGTTCTTCCTCCCTCTTGGACTAGGAGCCCCATGTGGGATACAGAGTTGTTTGTGTCTGATCTGATTCTCTAATAACTATCCTAGCACATAGTAAGCACTTAATAGATATCATTATTATTGTTATGACTGGGCACTTACTTCAGGCATTATTAATCAATCAACTAGTGGTATTTTGGGGACTGAGTTGGGGACAGCGTTTGGGGTTAGTGGGGACAGAGGACTGTGCAAAATGCTTGGGAGAGTACAGTGAAGTGGGTAGACCAAATCCCTGCCTCAAGATCAGCCCTGCTTGCCCCTCTTCCTCCTGCATCAGGAGACTGGGTATATCATTGCCCCAGTCAATGCCATACTTTCAAACGGGAACAATCTGGGGATGGGGTTAAGTCTACACACCTTTTAAATCTTTGGTGACTCTTAGCTTGTGTTTTCTCCTCTCTGGTCCACCTCGAGGCGGCAACCGAAACAATCCTTGCTCATAATCTGCTTTCCAAGGTCCCTTGCAGCAGAGCTGCGAGGGAGTAGGGGAGCATTAGGATTAGCAGATTGGATGACATGCGCTCATTCCCATCCCTACCCATGAGCATCTACTCCCACTGACAGAGAGAGATGCTGGGTGTGAATATTTCTGACGGGCTGGTCCCTCAGACACCAAACAGCAATTCATTCATTCAATCATATTTATTGAGCACTTACTGTGTGCAGAGCACTGTACTAAGCACTTAGAGCACTGTACTCCCCTCCCTCCTGTTTCAGGGGCACCTGGACATGGCCCTGGATCTAATGAGAAATCAGACTGGGCCAAATCGAAATGAGGCTGCTGGCCCCACGAAAGTTCCAGGGAATTGAGAAGCAATTTAATGAACTTTTTCTCAGTCAGTGGTATTCACTGAGCACCAACTGTGTGCAGAACTCTGCAGCTGGAAGTTGGGAGAACACAATGGAAACCAACGACCTTGTCCTTAGGTGATTTGCAGCCTAAAATGGAGGAGATAGGCAGACATGGATAAGAACATTGACCTAGATATCAATCTGTACTGAGGATAGGCATGGATACAGAATTGCTAAGAGTAGTGAAATGACCATTAGGGTAGAGAATGGGTGATAGCACATACACTCGTTGGTTCAATCTTATTTATTGAGCACTTACTGTGTGCAGAACACTGTACTAAGCGCTTGGGAAAGTACAATACAGCAATAAACAGTGGCAATCCCTGCCCAAAGCGAGCTCACAGTCGAGAGGTGAGGGGGACAGGTATCAATACAAATAAATAGACATCAAACAATTAATAAAATAAGGAGAAGCAGGGCTATTAGTTGAGGCAGCCTAGTTGTGGGTGGAGGGGATTAATCAGGGAAGGCACACTGGAGGAGGGAACCATTTAGGAGAGCTCTGAAGCTTTATTTTTGAGGAGAAAATTGATAGATCTTGTGTATCTGCTTTCTCCCGCTGGTGGTGGAGACAGAAATTGGGGCTATGAGGGTATGGAGGAGAAGGGAGAAGTGATGGCTTTAGGGGATGGTGGAAGGGTGGGCTGGTCGAATACTGGTAGGCCTGTAGGTTCTTAGCACTTACCTGCAAGGCTTCCCTGGTTTGCCAACCTCCTGAGAGCTTCCCGCTGGGAGCTGGCCTCTCCTCAAGCAGTCTTTTTGGCCTTTTTCCTTTGGAGCAGGAACTGTGGAGGCTGGATTTAATTTAATTCTTGTATTTCAAGCTTGTGCCCAGAGGCCCTGGGGTCCCTGGCATGTTTTTCAAAATATCTAATAAATAAGTGAGCATAGTGTAGTCCTTTGTCTTGGGGGATGCTCATGCTGGTGGCGAGCTCTGCCATGCATATGAATGCCGAGGGGAAGACCAACGTGAGGAGTCCGGTCTCGGCTCCTCCAGCTGCAAGTTCCTTTCTGGTACATGTTGGCACAGACACCAGCAGGGGCCGGCAGTGGCGTCCAGGGCTGTGAAACCACTGCCCTGTATGTCTTAGAGTCAGCTGGACAGTCAGTGCAAGGTTCTAGTTGACCAGTGTGTGTGGGGGGGTGTCCCTCCACTTTCACCACTCGGTCTTAGTTTAGGGGTGCAGGGCAAGAGGGGGCCCTCCAAAAGCATTCTGCCCATTCTCCTGCACCTCACAGGGCATGGTCCCAACCACTCCAAGAAGGCAGGTGCCCTATTACAGCCCAGATGGCACACTCCTCTCCTCAGGCGCCAGCTTACTCCCTGTGCCCTGATCTCGTCTATCTCACCGCCAACCCTTTTCCCACACCCTCCCCCTAGCCTGGAATCCCCTCCCCATCCATACATTCCAGACCATTACGCTCTCCACCTTCAAAGCATTATTAAGGTCATTCTCGCTCTCCTTTCTGAGTCTTCGATACCCTTGGATCTGTGACCATTGGGCATTTGATATTCACCCCACCCCTCACCCCACAGCACTTATGTACATCTTTTTAAATTATATACTATAAATTACTCATTTATTCAATCAATCAATCACTCAATCGTATTTATTGAGCACTTACTGTGTGCAGAGCACTGTACTAAGCACTTGGGAAGTACAAGTTGGCAACATATAGAGACAGTCCCTACCCAACAGTGGGCTCACAGTCTAAAAGGTGGAGACAAATTGACATCTGTCTCCCCTCTCAAATGTAAGCTCATTATGGAGGGGGAATGTTTCTGCTTATTCTATTGTAGTGCATTCTTCCAAGTGCTTAGTATAGTGCCCTGCACATAGAAAGCACTCAATAAATATAAGTGATTGATTGATTGATTGATTGCCCTAAGACCATGAGCCCCGGTGGAACAGGGACTGCATTGGACCTGGTTATCTTGTCTACCCCAGCAAAGTGCTTGGCACAGAGTAAGTGCCCAGTAAATACCACTATTATGGTTATCATCATCATCATTATTATTATTATTATTATTGTTGCAGAAGCTGGGTCAGGCCTGGTCATTCAGAAACCTAGCTGGTGTGGGCTGTGCTTGAGCACTCCCTGTTGCTCTTGGTTTCTGAGTGGCCTGCCCTTATCCAGCTTGTGCAATATTCCCCATTTTACAGATTAGGAAACTATGGCACAGAGAAGTGAAGTGACTTGCCCAAGGTCACACAGCAGACAAGTGGCAGAGCTCGGATTAGGACTCAGGTCCTTCGGCCCCCCGGGCCCATCCTCCAACCACGGTGCTATACTGATTTTCTAGAGAAATACCTAAGATTCTGCTAGTCTCTGACAGATTTTCGTGCTGCGTGCCTAGCTTTACACGTATGATATATTGTGTGCCTATGTGTCCAGGGCCTGTGATGACTGTCAGGGGATGGGAGCCTCTAGCATTTCTCCCTAGCTCCGCTCAACCCAGTCCTCAAACCCAGTCCAGCCCAGCCTATCTTCCAAATGCAATCCAGCCCAGCCCAGGACTTTGCACCTTGAGCACTAGCTAAATGCCATTGTTGCTACTATATGGCAACAATGACCCCCCAACCATGGTCAGAGTAGGCTTTCAGAACACCTGCACTGAAGCAAAGGTACACGATACTGGGCAGGATGTGTGAAGGGAATGCTCAGCAGCAGGAGAGCCCAAAGCTTTGGAATGGTGAGCTGAAGTGGGCAGACTGGGCCAAGGAGGGTGGAAGAAACATTTCCAATTCCTGGTGAAGCAAAGGATGCAGCATAGTCTTGGCCTCATGGAAGACCCAACGTTGGACAGACCGGCGAGGCCCAGGACCATTGGTATTGGGAAGACTTTTGTAGGGAGCCAATCTTATTTATTGAAGCTTACTGTGAGCAGAGCACTGTACTAAGTGCTTGGGAGAGTACAATATGTACATCTTCAAAATCACATCTCCTTCAGTAAGCCTTCTCTGACTAATTCTCCACTTTATGCTCCTCCTTTCTGGTTGATCCGTGCACGTACATCCATACCCCGGGAACACTTAAGTGCTCACTCCGCTTCACTCATATTCATTCATTCAGTCATATTTTTAAGCGCTTACTGTGTGCAGAGCACTGTGCTAAGCACTTGGGAAAGTACAAAGCAACAATAAACAGTGACATTCCCTGCCCACAACAAGTACACATCACCTATGTCCATATCCTCTTAGTTGTTGCTTTTCTACACCTATAATTTATTTTTATAAATTTATTTTTATATCTGCTCCCTCTAGCATATAAGCTGTTTGAAGGCAGGAATCAATCAATCAATCAATCGTATTTATTGAGCGCTTACTATGTGCAGAGCACTGTACTAAGTGCTTGGGAAGTACAAATTGGCATCACATAGAGACAGTCCCTACCCAACAGTGGGCTCACAGTCTAAAAGAATTGTGTCCTAGTGGATAAATCTTGGGCCTGGGAGTCAGAGTACTTGGGTTCTAATCCTGGCTCCACCACTTGTCTGTTGTGTGACTTTGGGAAAGCCACTTAACTCCTCTGTGCCTCATGACCTCATCTGTAAAATGCGGATTAAGACTCTGAGCTCCATAGGGGATATGGACTATGTCAAACCTGATCAGCTTGTATCTACCCCGGCACTTAGTATAGTGCCTGGCACGTAGTAAGCATTTAACAAACAAATACCAAATACCAAATTTACTCGATAGTACTCTCCTAAGTGCTTAATACAATGTTCTGCACCCAATAAGCACTCAATAAATGTGAGTGATTGAGGAGCAGTGAGTTGGTGCCCTTAAAAGTCTCACTAGCCTGCAACCTTGGTGTCATCTTTGACTCCGCTCTCTCATTCACCCCACACATCCAATCCATCACCAAAACATGCCGATCTCACCTTCACAACATCGCCAAGATCCACCCTTTCCTCTCCATCCAAACTGCTACCTTGTTGGTACAATCTCTCATCCTATCCCGACTAGATTACTGCATCAGCCTCCTTTCTGATCTCCCATCCTCCTGTTTCTCCCTGCTTCAGTCTATACTTCACTCTGCTGCCCAGATTATCTTTCTACAGAAATGCTCTGGGCATGTCACTCCCTTCCTCAAAAATCTCCAGTGGTTGCCTATCAACCTTGACATGAAGCAAAAACTCCTCACTTTTGGCTTCAAAGCTCTCCATCACCTTGCCCGCCCCTACATTGCTTCCCTTCTCTCCTTCTACAGCCCAAACCACACATTCTGATTCTCTGCCGCTAACCTCCTCACTATGCCTTGTTCCCGCCTGTCCCGCTGTCGGGCCCTGGTCCACATCCTACCTCTGGCCTGGAATGCCCTCCCTCCTCATATCTGCCAAACTGGCTCTCTTCCCCTCTTCAAAGTGCTACTGAGAGCTCACCTCCTCCAGAAGGCCTTCCCAGACTGAGCCCCCTTTTTTCCTCTAATCCTCCTCCCCTCCCCACCCCCCACCCCCTTCCTCTGCTCCACCCCCTTCCCCCCCACAGCACTTGTGTATATTTGTATGTATTTATTACTCTATTTATTAATGATGTGTATATATCTATAAATCTGTTTATCTATTGTGATGGTATTGATGCCTGTCTATTTGTTTTGTTTTGTTGTCTGTCTCTCCCTTCTAGACTGTGAGCCCATTGTTGGGTAAGGATTGTCTCAATCTGTTGCCGAATTATACTTTCCAAGCACTTAGTATAGTGCTCTGCACACAGTAAGTGCTCAATAAATACGATTGAATGAATGAATGAAAAAAGGGACTCTTAAAGGACGTCCCTACTAGCTTGGGGACAAGTTTCCCCCTCCCCATTCCTTCTCTCCAGTGGTCTAGCAGTGTAAGGCAATCTAGCACGGCTGCCTTGCAGGGTTCTGTGTAACCTGACACGTCTTATTATATTTGCAGCAGTGCAAGGGAGAAGTATGGCCCAGTGGAGTCCCCAGGGAATAATTACAGTTGGAGAAGAAACTGCAGGCAGAGGAGGATGAGGAAGCCACTGGCTGGGATTAGTGTGTTAAAATTATTGCAGCTTTTCCAAAAGCCTGGGCTGGAAAATTATACGCTCCTCCTGCTCAAACCCTGAGGCATCAGGAAGTTACTTGTTGGATCAAAAGCCCCCGAAGGCAGGAGTCTGATGCCCCAGACCACTGCTGCATGGAAGAATACTCCCTGTTTTAGAGCAGGGAAGGCCAGGCAGGGAGAGGCTGAAAAGGGGGAGTTCAGGCCTGACTCCCAGAATTCCCAGGCTTGCATCTTCCTGCCTCTTCATCTTCCTACTGCTCACCCAGCATGGGCATGATGGATGTAGAAATCCCAGAAAACACCCCTTCAGAGTTCTTCCTTCCAGCCTGTAAACAAGTTTCCTTGGGTGTTTTGAAAAAGGCAAGAAGAATAAGATTCTATTTACAGGAGAAATTGTGGTTTTTCATGACAAAAACATCAAATAAAAATAAAAACAGACGAAGGAAACAAGGCAGGCTTTTTTTCTCCCTCCCTTCCCCACACTCCTTGTCCCTCACTGCCCCCGCCCCCCACTCCCCACTTTCTGTTTTCTTTTTCATGCCAATAGCTAAAGACTGTAATTTAAAAACTGAATTGGCTTTTCCAGAGCCATGTGGAATGTACGTCTGCACGTGGATTTTTCCACAAGAAAATTGCCCTTGTCTTCCCGAGCCAGAAACAATGGGAGCAGACAATCAGATGAACCTCTTATTGTAATTTGTTGGAGGGGCTTGGAAAGGGGCTTCACTGGGCAGGCCCTGTTTGATGAGGTTTGAACTGCATTTGTTTGGATGGCTTTTATGGTTTCTTTGTTGGTGGTGGAAAGACTTTGCAAGTCAGAGTCCTGAGCTCTCCTAATCCAAAACTGTTCTTGTCTGGTGCCCTCCTTCCCTTCCTCAGAAGTGCTCCCCATGCCATGCCCCTGTTACTGGTCCCTGGCCCCAGTGGGAGAGGGACAAGACCTCTCAGTGCAAAGAAGATCTGCTGACCCTCACTGAGGTAGCATTCAGGGATTAAAGCTTCTCTAATCCAGGGAGGTCTTGGGGATTTCCTCCACAATCAATCAATCAGTAGTGTTTACTGAGTGTTTACTCTGCACAGAGAGCACTGTAGTAAGCACTTGGGAGAGTACATTGCAGCAGAGTTAGAAGACACGTTCCCTGCCCATAACAAACCCATTCTCAACTAGACCTGGCCCTCAACCTCCCTCTTCCCTTCAGGATTCAACCCAAAGCAATGTCACCCCTTCTCTGCTGTTTGAAGTTGGTTCCAGCTGAGCAGTGGCCATCGCAGCACCTGTATATATGTATATATGTTTGTACATATTTATTACTCTATTTATTCATTTATTTATTTTACTTGTACATATCTATTCTATTTATTTTATTTTGTTAGTATGTTTGGTTTTGTTCTCTGTCTCCCCCTTTTAGACTGTGAGCCCACTGTTGGGTAGGGACTGTCTCTATATGTTGCCAATTTGTACTTCCCAAGCGCTTAGTACACTGCTCTGCACACAGTAAGCGCTCAATAAATACGATTGATTGATTGCTCGCCACCCCACCTCCCTTGATCGCCGCTCTGAGCTGGTCCCTTCAACTGACAGCAACCCTGTCCATTCTTACCTTCACTAGAGCCTTCTTATGATGCAGTGAGGAGATCAGGATGGAGCAATAACATGAATTCAGGCCTCACCAAAAGTAAGTACTCTGTCCCCCTCATCTTTAGAGGGTGGGAAAGGGGAATAAATGGGGTTACAAGACAGATTTCTGTCTTGTGAGCCTGGAATAGGCAAGGAAATTAAGTGCAGATTTGGGGGTGGCGGTGGCCCCCAGGACTTCTGCTCTGAGAGATGAGATGGAATTCTCTTGTCATCCTCCAAGGATTGCATTTGGGGCTGGATCTTCAGGATCCAAGGGTTTCTCAATGAATCAAGTGCATTTATCGAGTGCTTACTGTGTGCAGAGCACTGCACTAAGCATTTGGGAGAGTACAATATCACAGAGTTGGTAGACAAGTTTCCTGCCCTCAACAGTTTCTCCTCTGGGGCTAGGGAGCCTCTACTTCTAGGGTCAGGACAGTGAGGGCATATTTGGGGTTGAGATACAGAGACTCAGGGAGAGTGGGGAGGGCTGGCATTCTGACCCCCCCATTTCGTAAATCAAGATGAGGGAGTATGTAGGGTTAGGAGAGGAGGGAAGGAGGACTTGGCCCAGGAGATTCTGGTGTTCAGCCTGGAAGGGCACTGGGCATTGGGTAAGCTAGCATGGTCCACCCCAAATCAGGTTCAGCCAGCTTCTTGTGGGGAGGGCACCAGCACCATGACATTCCCCAGGACAGAACCAGGCCTCCGGGCACATGCCAGAATGTCTTCCTTCCTGCTGAAAGCCAGTGCAACTGGTCACCATGAGCACATGGCCCAACAGCCAACCATAACCTAGTCCTCCCCTCTACCAGCCTTCAATTCATCCCAAGTTTGTTAGTTTCTGGCATGGAGAGCGCTGTCAGCAAACAACCACATAGTAAAATTATGAATTTGTGTGCCTCTTAGTATCCACCTTCCTAGAGGGTAGTTGATCTGACTTTCCACTTCTCACACCCAGATCCACCTAACTTACATGGTTTTGCTTTCTCCTGCTACAGGTCCTCCCATCGGAGCTGCACAAAATATGAACAAGAGCACAGAACAGCAAAGGCCCCAACCAGGTAATGACTCGCGGGCTGGGTGACCCAGAAGAAATACCTTATCTTCCTGTGAATTTTTGCTTCAAAGCTATTGGCTGGTGGGACCACTCTTTCTTTGGGCCCCCTCCTCCGGAACATAAGCTCGCCTCCATTCCCAGCATTCCTGGGATGTGAACAGAAAGGAGAAGGGGCTGTCAGCAAGGAATCCTCCCTCATCTGAGGTTCCCTTGTGGGCCACGATCAACTGGCTATAGAATTCCCTCTGAAGCGTTTGAATTGTCCTCACGGCCTTTGAGTTTCTACTGAGATACGAATATGGTAGAATGGCAACTCGTCATTCATCAGGAGACAATTCTTCAGCAAAAACCATGCGAGAGCTCCCTCCTACCGAGTCAAATGCTCACTGAATTTCTGAAATAACCTGATTTACAGATGGGGTGGGTCTGTTAATCAATCAATCAGTAGTATTTGTTGAACTCCTCCTGTGCATAGAACACTGCACTAGCCTCTTGGGAGAGTGCAGTAATTAGATGTACCATCCCTACCCTCAAGGGGCTTACAGTCTAGCTGGGGTGGCAGACAGCCTCATATTAATGTCTGTCTCCCTGTCTAGACTGTAAGCTTCTCATAGGTATGGAACCTGTCCGCCAATGCTTTTTTTTTTATCATACTCTCCCTAGTTCTTAGCACAGTGCTCTATATGCAGTAAGCACTCAATAAATACCACTGATTGATTGATTGAGTGATACATTGTGCTAGGGTCCCATTTGGCCATCATCTTCAGTATCTGGTGCTGAGTTTTTCCCTGATCTCCATGTCATGAAGAGAATAGGGAGATTCAGGTATCCCTCTGGGAATATTTTCCCCCTACCTGATGAAGAGGCATTACTTTCCAGCCACCCCCAGTATTCTATTTCAGTCAAAGATGTTGAGGCTCTCAAATACACAAGTCATTGACAGCACTACGACCAGCACCCAAGACTCCAGGGCTCTGATGAATGATCCTTGCTTTGACTGTGAGAGGGCTGGATTTTCAATTCCAGACAAGCCTTTGCTTTGATGAAAGGAAGTTGCAAAAACTTTGGTTGACCAAAAACTTTCTTCTCCATCTCCACCAAGGGCAGAATGAGAGGAAACGGACTTAAATTGCAGGAAGAGGGATCTAGGTTAGATGTGAGAGAGAACTTGCTGATTGTCAGTGGGGATTCGCGCTTGCAGGTGGCAAACATATGGAATTCATTACCTCAGGAAGTCTTTCAACTGAAAATATCAATGTGACAGTCTGACTGAATATGGTGGTGCTTGGGTCAAGGGTGGGAGGCTTGGGGAGAGGTGATTAGGTACTGATGGTGATAATGGGAACTTTTAGAGAAGAGGCTATGTGCCAAGTACTGTACCTCACACAGTGCTTGCACAGTGCCTGGCACATAGTAAGCACTTAATAAGTACTATTATTATTAATATTCTTATTATTATCATCATTAAGGAGCTCAGGAGTCAGGGTAGGGCTGACTAGGTGCTTAATGCTCTGAGCAACTGGAGAGATGGGGTCATATGAGCCCAGGTCTGGGTTGTTTTTCCTCTTTTTTATTGTCAGTGGCCAAAGCCAGAGCTGAAAACCATCCAGATCTTTGGGGGATGCTGAGTGGAGCAGGAAAAAGCTTCATGAGACCAGGCTTTCTCGTGAGATTAAAATAAAATAAAATTGTTAACGACAACAAAACAAAAACCCACAGGGACTTGTGCCTGTTCTTAATGCAACAAACTGAAGGGAATGTTCTTTTGTGTGTTTGCTCAGATCCCTATCAGATCCTGGGGCCAACCAGCAGTCGCCTAGCAAACCCAGGTGAGTCGAACCACCCCCCTGGCCTTAGGCCACACCTACCCACAATGCCCCAGGGCTCTACAGAGTTTCCAGGATCCTTGTTCAGGGGCCAGACACATCAAAGCTTCCCGGATGGCGGACCCAAAGAGAGGCCGGATTTCAGTTGGCCCCGCCCGCCCTCCTGCAGCCCTCCAGCTGTTTCCTCTCATTGTTCCCCAGTGGCAGCCCATTCTATCGATAGATGGGCCTGTCTGAATGATGGGATGGGGCCCGTCCAAACAGTGGGAGGCCGGCACTGAGCCCAGACTCCCCCCAACAAGTATGGAGGACAGGGCTTCAGGTGAGGAAGCTTCTGAAGTTACATGTGGGTTGGATAAACCTGTTTCAGATCCCCTTAGTTTGAAGCAACAAGAACCTATGAACTAGGAGGGTACCATGGATGCCTGGGAGTGGAGGAACAAACCTCCTCTTCCCCAGGCAAGTTCCCCACTAGACTGAACTCAAGTTTGGTGCTCTGAACTCAATGAATACCATTGATTAATCAATGAGCATTTTCTGTGTACAGAGCACTATACTAAGTGCTGTGGAAAGTATAATATAACAGAGTTGGTGGACACATTCCCCTCCCACAAGGAGCTTACTGTCTAGAGGAGGAGAAAGATATTCAAATAAATTATGGATATGGACACAAGGGCTGTGGGGTGGGGTGAATCCAAGTTCCAGAGTGATGCAGAAGGGAGAGGGAGTAGGGGAAATGAACACTTAGTCATGGAAAGCCTCTCGAAGGAGATATGCTTTTAATAAGGCTTTGAAGATGGGAAAGATGATTGTCTGACAGATTAGAAAGAGGAGAGAGTCCCAGTCCAGAGGCAGGTGTGGGCCAGAGGTCAGTGGTGAGATACACAAGATAGGGTTCTCCCATCTTCTGCCCCCCTCCCATGCCAGCAGAAAAGCCTCCCTTTACTCCTTCCCAAGAAAGCCCCTACCCAGGTGAAAATCTGTCTATTCAGAATTCTGGGGGGAAACATGGGGGAGTGCAGACTCCAGGTAAGAAACCAGAGGTATCTCTCCAAGGAAAGCAACCTCTCCCCTCCAAGCACACTATTTCCAACTCCCAACTTCTAGGGGGAGAAACAGATCCCTTCACCCTGCCCTCACAGCCCAACCCCACTCCTTTCTGTATTCTCTTGGCCAGAGTAGCTTGTGTGATGGTCGGAAACAGGGATTGGTCCCTAACCTCCAAAGCTAATTGGCTGGGGTCCGAGACTTTGGATTGTTTTATTCTAAGGCCCAGGAGAAGGGTCCAGGTTGTAGGGGAGAGGGACATTTTTTCTCCTCAGCCCCAGGCCGAAGTGATCCCTCTTTCCAGAAGGAACACTAACTGAGCATAATTCTTGAGAAAGCCACTCATCTCCCCTTTCACCTGAGTTCTGTGATCAACTAGTGGCATTTATTGAGTGCTTCTGTGTGCAGAGCACTGAACTAAATGCTTGAGAAAGGTAGGGAGCAGGCCTAGCAAAAAGGTGGACTCTCAATCATGGTTGTGATCCTCTCCCTCCATTACCCTGCTTCCTGCGGCTCTTTACCCACAGGAGGCATATTGTATAGCAAGGGAGCCCCAGGGACACTTTGGCTGGGAAAGGGAGCCTACAGAGGCAAGGTTAAGAAGCAGGAATATCAGAAACTGGCAGAGAGATCATGGTCGATGATGAGGGTCTCTCGGGGAGGACCCCAGGCTCATTGTGGGCAGGGAATGTATCTGTTTGTTGTTACATTGTCCTGTCCCAACCGCTTAAAACATTGCTCTACATGCAGTCAGCACTCAATAAATATGATTAACTGACTGAATGACTGACTGATTGGGACAGAAGACTGGGGTAGGGTGTTTCCCAGCTCAACTGTACTCTCCCAAGCACTTAGCACAGTACTCTGCCCAAAGTAACTGCTCAATAAATCCCATTATTGTTCTCCCAGGTTCTTAGTTCAGTGCTCTGCACACAGGAAATGCTCAAAAGGTACCATTGATCTATTGATCAATAGGTTATTTTGCTGGTGGCCCTCTGGAGAAGTGGAGAGAGAGAAAATCTGGAAGATGACACTTGGCATTCTTCTTGTTTTTACTCTTCTACCTCTGCTGTCCTGGGACCGGGGCCACCAGCTGGTCAGTGTCATTGCTGGAATCCAGTTGGTTAAATCTGAAGGCGCTCAGAGGCCTGAGCCATGCCCTGTTGTGGTTTCCACTCTGATGGTGGTTTGAGGTTCTCTACAACAGGAAACCAGAGCAATGGAACAATTATTATTATCATTACCAATGATGGTATTTAGAAGTAGTATGGCTTAGTAGAAAGAGCATGGGCCTGAGAGTAAGAGGACCTGGGTTCTAATTCCGGCTCCGCCACTTACCTGCTGTGTCACCTGGGCCAAGCCACTTGACTTCTCTTTAACTAAGTTCCCTCATCTGCTAAATGGGGATTTAATCCCTGTTCTCCCTCCTACTTAGGCTCTGAGCCCCATGTGGGACCTGACTGTCTTGCATCTATTCCAGTGCTTAGTACAATCAATCAATCCATCAGTGGTGTTTATTGAGCACTTACTGCATGCAAAGCACTGTACTAAGTGCTTGGAAGAGTACAAAGCTGCAATACACGTTCCATGCTCACAGTAAGCATACAGTCTAGGAGGGGAGTCAGACATTAATGTAAATACATAATTTACAGATAAGTCTGTTAGTGCTGTAGGGCTTGAGCGTGGAGTGAATAGCAAATGCCCAGAGGGTACTGATCCAAGTGCAGTGCAATGCTTGACACAGAGTAAGCTTTTACCAAATACCACGGTTGTCAATTATTATCATTATTAGTAGTAGTAATAATAATAATAATGGCATTTGTTAAGCGCTTACTATGTGCAAAGCACTGGTCTAAGTGCTGGGAAGGATACAGGGGATTCAGGTTGTCCTACATGGGGCTCGCAGTCTTAATCCCCATTTTCCAGATGAGGTAACTGAGGCACAGAGAAGTTAAGTGACTTGCCCAAAGTCACACAGCTGACAAGCGACAGAGCTGGAATTTGAACCCATGACTTCTGACTCCCAAGCCAGGCTTCTCTTTCCACTGAGCCCCGATTATCATGATTATTAAGCACCAGTTATTGTGCTAAGTGCTGGGATTAGGTACAGTGCAATCAACTCAGACAGGGTGTCTGTGTCTCCCAGGGGCTCTCACTTAACAGCCCGGAGGGCCTAGCTGGGTCGAGGGAGGTGTCCCTTGGTGGCCAGATCCTCCCCCAAAGAGTGGGCTGACTCCTCCCTCCAGGAATAGCCTGGCCCCAACCCCCACGAATGGGTTGGGCCCTCCCGTATCTCCCTACTGCTCCGCAGCATCCCAGCACTCAAATAGCCATTCCCTCTCCCTCTCACCTCTCCCCACAGGAAGTGGGCAGATCCAGTTGTGGCAGTTCCTTCTTGAGCTACTCTCAGACAGCTCCAATGCCAACTGCATCACCTGGGAGGGCACCAACGGTGAGTTCAAGATGACGGACCCTGACGAGGTGGCGCGGCGCTGGGGCGAGCGCAAGAGCAAGCCCAACATGAACTACGACAAGCTCAGCCGGGCCCTGCGCTACTACTATGACAAGAACATCATGACCAAAGTCCATGGCAAGCGCTACGCCTACAAGTTCGACTTCCACGGCATCGCTCAGGCGCTGCAGCCCCACCCCACCGAGTCCTCTCTGTACAAGTACCCTTCCGACCTCCCTTACATGCCCTCCTATCACCCCCACCAACAGAAGGTGAACTTTGTCTCCCCCCACGCCTCCTCCATGCCCGTCTCCTCCTCCAGCTTCTTCGGAGCCGCATCCCAGTACTGGACTGCCCCCTCGGGGGGCATCTATCCCAACCCGAGCGTCCCCCGCCACCCCAACACCCACGTCCCCTCACACTTGGGCAGCTACTACTAGAAGCCGGGCATCCTCAGTGGCCTCGTGCCAACATGAGCTCACGGACTTCCTGGGACCAGCGGATCTCTCTCTGATGGAGCCCAAGGGGACTTGGATTGCAGCACAAAACTGGAATCTTTATTATTATTATTATTGTTGTTGCTGTTGTTGTTTTTCAGGGGGCTGGCGGTGGGGGAGGGGGAAAGGAGGGGCCGGAAGCCTGAATTTTGGCTTCCTCTCTCCCTCAGGCAGAGACAGATGAACCGTTCAGAAAGTCCTTAGGCTTGGAGTCCTCTGTCCCTTCCTCTCCAAATCAGGCATGCCTATTTTTCAGAGGAATCAGGAATGGTTAAAAGCATATTTCTTGGTCAGGGGGAAGGGGGTGGGAGGGGAGGATGGGAAGGGAGAGGGAAAGAACAAATGCCTTTGTGTTTTATCAAGGAGAGGCTCCTGTGGAGACTCGGGCCCCACATCTCTGGCCCAGCTTCACCATCCAGGGGAGGTCTGCTGCGTGGAGGTGATTGCAAGATAAGGAGCAACTGGCATCTCACTTTTTGTGGGTGGGGGGGGAGGGGGCAAGGCCCCAGTTCAGAGAATGACAACTGGAAGGGCAGCTGGGAGGCTGACCGAGTTTTCACCCAACTGGAAAAAAATCGACGATGCTCATCTGCATTGGCTGAGTCTGGGGTTCTGCAGTCCCCTTCTGTAATTGCAAAGATGGGGGTGGGTGTGGGGGCTGACCTCTCACTCTGGACCCTGCCCATCTCAGAGCCCGACCCAGGCAGCCAGCCCAGACACAACTGTGTGGCAAAGACGTCAATAACTAATTAATGAAAAAGACGAACATGACTGTCGGTCCCGGGAACTTTGGCTAGTCAGGGATTTCGAAACAAAAAGCAGATCCGCAAACGCTGTGCGTTTGTCAGACCATTCCGGGGTCAACCAATCTGAAAAGCAATTTACTGTATAAATTATGCAGAGTTATTTTCCTATATCTCACAGTATTAAAGAAAGAAAAGGAAAAAAAAGAAAAAAAAGCGACGTAAACGAGTTGACCTCGGTCACACAAATGCAGTTTTTACTCCTGATTCAGTCAGTGTATTTTTGTTTTTTTTTTAATATAATGTGTACATCTATCAATCTGTACATTTGGGCTGTTGCTTTGTACTTTTTTAGCAGGTTAAAAAATGAATAAGGTGTAACGTGATGTATCTGTGAAAGAAAGGCAAACTCGAAGGTCATTCTTTACTTTCAACAGAAGCACTGATGCCATTATTTAAAGAAGGAAGACTAAACCCCTGCAATCTTTTGTGCTTTTTTGAAATGTTTAGGCAACATTATTGCAATAACGGCAACTCTGAAAAAACAACCACCAAATCTTCCCTCGTGAAGACGAGGCTTTTGCTACTATATATATGCAATGTATTTTTTTGGATATGAAAATATATATAATTTTGAAAGTAACCTTTGTCCTTTTTTAACTGTATTAAGTGGTAAGCTGAAGACTTTGTAAAATAATGTGACTAAATAAATAGTTTCCTTCTCTAAGAGTCTAGAGGACCCTTTCTTGTTTACCTTCTCTTGTCAGGGTGAAGGGATTTCCCAGGGGAAATTTGTAATGCTGTCTTATATTGTCAGAAACGCTCCAGAAGAGCCTACAGCTGGTTCTGGTGGGTCGACTCTGTTGGATTTTCTTCAAGCTACTGCCCTCTCAGGTATAGAAAGGAGAAGAGATGCTTTTACTCCCTTTCGGTTTCCCATGATGGGGGCTGGAGCAAACTGTTTATCCAGCAGTTAATCAACGGTATTACTTGAGCACTTACTGTGTACAGAGCACTGTCCTAAGTGCTTGGGAGATTACAACAGAGTTGGTAGACACGTTCCCTGCCCATGATGAGTTTACATTCTAGTTTCAGTCAAATTATGAGATTACAGTCAGTTTCTAACCTGAGATTTTAAAAGTCATCTGAAAGGGCGGGTGGCAGGTTGCCTGCCATAGCGATAGCAGCAGCAGGCATTCCTGGAGTGCCCTCTGGGCACCTGTGCCAGGCTCTGGGATTCCCATAAGAAATCTACTGCCCCCCCCAACCCCCACCCCTCCCGGCAATAGGTAGCCTGGATTGTTCACCTTTCATTCTTACATTCAATCGTTTTTATTCACTCAATCGTATTTATTCATTCATTCATTCAATCATATTCTCCTAAAACCATGGCATTTTTAAGTGCTTATTCTGAGCTAAACCCTGAGTTAGATATAAAATTATCAGAAAGAACACAGGCCCCATAACTTCTCTTACTCCCAATTTTCACATGAGACTAAGTACCAGAGAGGTTAAGTAATTTGCCCAAGGTCACACAGCAGGCTGGTGGCAAATCTCGGTCACCTGACTCTGCGCCTTGTGCTCTTTTACTAGGCAGTGCTGCCTCTATTACTGGCCCAAAAGGGGGTCAGTGCCTCTTAATCTCTTCAGGCCCATTGCCAGTCCCAAAGCCAAATGTTTCCACTGGAGTCTCTCCCTGGCCTGCTTTCCCTAGGACATTTCCCCACCTCCAATCCACCCCCCTGGCCCCCGCCATTCTCTCCTAGCCTCTCAGAGCCCCTTCTTGACCCTCCCATGACCCCATGACCTCTCTCATAGGCGCCCATTCCAGGGGACCGATAGGAGCCATTGGACCCTCCAATTGTAAGAGCTACAATCCCCACCTTGCTCCTCCTTGACAAGACCTGATAGTTTCCCGTGGGGCCTGAAACAACCCAATATGGTGGCCTCCTGACCTGTTAACTCCTTGATGCCTGCCCCCTCCCTGTCCTTACCCTCCTCTAAAATCCTCCACACACTCACAATGGAAAGTGCCCCTGAGACCTGGCCCAGCCTGACTTCCCCTTCTTATGCTTCTTCACCCACCCTAGGCCCTGTCTTCTCTAGCTGGGATGGCAGGAGCCTGACTATTGTACCCTAGTGAAAAGGGAACGGGCCTGGGGGCCAGAGGATCCGGGTCCTAATCCCAGTTCTGCCTCTTACCTGCTGTGTGACCTTGGTCGGCTCACATTTCTATTCTGTGCCTCAGTTTCTTCACCTGTAAAATGGAGATTCAACACCTGTTCTCCCTCCTACTTAGACTGAGTTCCGTGTGGGACAGGGACCATATCTGACCCGATTATCTTGAATCCACCTCAATGCTTAGGGCACTGCCTGGCACTTAGTAGGTACTGAACACATACCACCATTATTACCAGAAGCCCCTGAAGGCTCAGAGGTCTGATAGCCTCTGCCCAGCCTTTGCCCATCGGACCCTGCTGTGACAGGCCCTTCCCTGAGTGAGGGCCCCAAGCATGTGTTTCAGTGTATGTCTCTACCAACTTTGTTACATTAACTCTCCCATTTTTTAATGGCTCAGGACAGAGCATTGCACACAGTAGACATTCAATAAATAGGACTGATTAATTGATGGATCAAAGAGCTGATCATTCTGACCCCAGGGAGACCCAGTACCTAAACTATCTACAGAGTCCAAACTGAACTAGGACCATCACAGATGATGGGGATGTTCAGCCTCAGTAATCCGGATCACCTGAGCATGTGGCTCTTCCCAACCTCTGGGGTTTGGGAGACCCCAATGCTGGAAGAAGCTCCAATCACCCCAAAAGTCCAGGGGATTGGCTGAGGAGCAGTTGAGAAGCATCGTGGCCTAGAAGATAGAGAGAGACCTGGGAGCCAGAAGGACCTGGATTCTGATCCTGTCTCCACCACTTTTCTTTTGAGTGACCTCGGGCAAGTCATTTAACTTCACTGTGCCTCAGTTCCCTTATCTATAAAATGGGGATTGAATATGAGCCCTGTGTGGGACATAGACTGTGTCCAACATGATTAGTTTGTATACTACAGCATTTAGTACAGTGCCTGGTGCATAGTAAGCTCTTAACAAATACCATTAAAAAAAGTTGTGTAACCCCTTTCTGAGGACCCTTCTGGAAACAACTCATCCAGTGGGGAAACCAGGTGTGTTTGTGAATCCCCAAATTGTTCCTCAAATCCACCTTCCGGACCAAAGTTTTCCCCCTTGGCTGCTAAATCCAAGAGGTATTTTCTGGGAAAACAATGCCACATGGTTTTGATTGCTGTCAGAATGTGAGGCTGAAATGGCTCTCGGAAGGTCTGGGAGACTCCAGGAGTGAGCTTTGAGAAGACCTCTTTTCTCCCAGGCCAGAACAGGCTTGGGGCTGAGGAAACAAGCCCCAAACACCAGCACCATCTTGGTGAACACCGTCGGCCCATCCGAGGGAGCGTGGGGGAAGTGGGTGGGGTATGAAGAAGAAATGACCCCCACAGACCAGCACCGTCCCAGAGAGCACTATAGTCCTGTCTGAGGGAGTGCGGGACAGAAGGGTGGACACAAAGAGGGAATCACTCCTCACAGTCTGGCACCATCCCCGTGAGCACTGTCAGCCCATCTGAGGGAGCATGGGGGAGGTGGATGGGGTGTGAGGAGGGAATCACTCTATCAGACCAGCATTGTTCTGGTGAGTACTGTCAGCCTGTCTGAGGGAGCATGTGGGAAGTGGATGGAGAGTGAGAAGAGAGGATCTTGTCACAGATCCTCCACTGCCTGTCATATATGTTGCAAATGATAGCAGGGCAGCAGGAGAAAAGTAGTATCTGCCACCAGCCTAGAAGTACGACATGCATGAGTCAATCATTCAAGTAATCGATCAATCAATAGTAATAATAATGATGGCATTTGTTAAGCGCTTACTATATGTCAAGCACTGTTCTAAGCGTTGGGGTAGATACAAGTTAATCAGGTTGTTCCACGTGGGGATCACAGTCTTAATCCCCATTTTAAAGATGAGGGAACTAAGGCCCAGAGAAGTTAAGTGACTTGCCCAAAATCACAGAGCTGACAAGTGGCAAAGCTGGGATTGGAAATCCACATCCTTTGACTCCCAAGCCCGTGCTCTTTCCACTAAGCCATGCTGCTTCCCTGCCCATGGAGATCTGTGCATAGAGGTTTTTTACATGCTGGGGTCCTTGACAGCCCAAGTGAGCTCAGCACAGCCCTGAAACTGGACTGGAGCTCTGGGACCAGTCTCGGGGTGGGCGGAGGGACACCCAGAGACATGGAACTGGGATTCCTGCTTCCCCGCCTCCGCCCCACCTTTCACAAAGCACCCTGCCCACCGGAGAGTTACTCCTCCAACCCCACAAACTATCCCTGACTCCCAGTCTCAGACCCAAGTCCAGCAGCAGCCCCAGAGGGCCCTCGCCCTGGAGAAGGACAAGAACTCGACCTCAGGCCCCCAACTCTGGAATTTCCTGGCCCTCATGGATTTATGGCAAAACAGACAAGTGGGAGACCCAACTCGTAAAGTCCTGCTTGGAGCCCAAATTCAATTATCCCAAATTCCAGCCCAAAGCCCTACATCCCCTTATCACCGTCTTCTCTGGGTCATCGGCCCCGACCGAGGAGCTGAGGTCCAAGTTCATGGACTCTCCAGGGAGATCCCAGGGGGCCTGAGGAGAAGCTCTGAAAAAGCCTTAGAAACTCTCCGCTGAAACCGCTGAAGCAGCCACCGCTCCACTACAGAGACCTAACCAGGTAGCTGGACTGCAGGGAAAGAGAAGGGGACTGGTCTGCTGGGTGGCTTTGGGCAAGTCACTTAACCTCTCTGGGCCTCAGTTTCCTCTTCTGAAAAGTGGGGGTATGATACTTGTTCACCCTCCTTCTTAGATTTGGTGCCTTTTGTGGAACAGAAACTGTGTCTGATCTGCTCATCTTGTATCTAAAACCCAAGGCTTCACACACTGCAGCTCCTTAATAAATACCTTTATGATGATCAGAAATATAGCTCTTGCTCTTTTCAGGCCATCATTTCAAAGAATCCTACATTCTTTCCTGTCCTGTCTTCACAAGATCAGAGTGAGGGTTGGAACAGCAGGGGGTTACAAAGAAAACACAGCTGCCACTGGAGATGGTAGGAAGGCATTGTCCACTTCCACTCTCCAAAGGGGTGGTGGATCTCCTCTCTGCATCACTCTTGCACTTGGGTTTGTACCCTTCAAGCACTTGCTATTCACTCCACCTTCAGCCCTATAGCAGTTTTGTACATATCTGTAATCTACTTTAATGTCTACCTCCCCTTCTAGACCATAAACTCTTTGGAAGCAGGGAGCATGTCTACTGACTTGGTGATATTGAATAATAATAATAATAATAATAATAATAATGGCATTTATTAAACACTTACTATGTGAAAAGCACTGTTCTAAGTGCTGGGGGGATGCAAGGTGATCAGGTTGTCCCACGGGGGGCTCACAGTCTTAATCCCCATTTTATAGATGAGGTAACTGAGGCACAGAGAAGTTAAGTGGCTTGCCCAAGTTCACACAGCTGACAAGTGGTGGAGTGGGATTTGAACCCATGACCTCTGACTCCAAAGCCCTGCTCTTTCCACTGAGCCACACTGCTTCTCTGAACACTCCCCAGCATTTAGTACAGTGCTCACTAAATACCATTGACGGATTCACTGATTGGGCTGTATGGAAAGTCTGCAACATTCTCTCTTCTAGAGTGCTTTGGAGCTCTTCCAGAAGCCAGAAGTCTCCTTCCAGATCCCAAGAATCCCCACAGGAGTATCAGTGCCTGCTGCTGATTCAGTCCTGGGCTTGGAATCAAAGATGGCTGCACTGGGTTCTGGGTAACAGAAGCATGGTGTAATGGATAGAGTATGGGCCTGGGAATCAGAAGTTCATGGGTTTTAATCCCTGCTCTGCCACTTGTCTGCTGTGTGACCTTGGGCAAATCACTTCACTTCTCTGTACCACAGTTACCTTCTCTATAAAATGGGGATTGATACTGGGAGTCCATGTGGAACAGGGACTGTGTCCAACCCAATTTGCTTGTATCGGCCCTGGAGTTTAGTACAATACCTGGCACACAGTAAGAGCTTAAGGAATACTAATATTATTATTACCCAAGCTCCCATCGCGTAATTGAGCTACTAGCGAAAGTTCCGGCCAGATCATCTGTGGGGCAGCAAGACAGCATTCTGCTAGTCCGTTCCCTGCCTGGTTCAGTTACCGTCCCTGGAGCCTTTATGTCTAATGCTCTTTATTCTCAGTGCCCAGTCTCCCTCTACTGCCAAGTGCCACAGCTCAGAAGCAGTACCCACATCCATGGGACGCTCTGGAGTCGGTTGGGGGGTAAGGGCCCTCCTCCAGGGCCCCATAATAGGTTCTGGTCATTCTGTGACATCATCCCTACACATTGAATTTTCCAGTCCCACATCTGCAATATAACGTGATCCTGTTACCTCCTGGTTGGCAAAGGGGGTTTGGGGATAAATGGCCTGTCCCCAAACCTTTGACTGTCCTCCAATCCTTCTCCAATAGAGCAAGTGGACCAGTCAGTGGGAGGGACAATAAGTGAGGAGCCTGAGGGCCAGTCACTGGTACCATATTCCCCTCACAGACAGGGAGTATTCCACAGAAGTCACCGTGGTCATCATGACACTGGGATGTGCCCTTAGCCATTGGAGGGGAGGGCAGGTACAGCAAGACTATCCAGATATGCCTCCCAGCCCAGCCTTCCCTCAGTCCCCGGCCCCCTAGATCCCACCACTCCCAGCCCTCTCCTCCTGCTCCTGTGAACTTGGCCCTTTAAAAGCCCCTTTGAAAAGGCTTCTGTTTGAGTGAATTCTCTGCTTCTGCCTCAAGAGTCACAGATTATCTGAAAATAGGTGTTATTGATTACAACCAGGTGGTCTTTGTGGAAAGGGGGTCCACTTGAACCAAAATAAATATTTGCCGGCACAAAGAACAAGATGGCCTCTTGTTGAGCAAGAGACGTGGGGGTGGTGGGGGGCGGGGAGAGGCCCCGGAATGGGGGTGGGAGGCTGGGAGGCATCAGTAGTTAGGGGGAGTTCCAGTATGGGGGAGTTTAGAGGGAGTGAGGGTGAGGGGGAAGGGTGGAAGGCTGCGGGGGAGGGATTTGCATCTGCACATTATCAGAGGGCTTACCCGGGACCAGCACAGGCCAACTCCTCTGAGGGCAGAAAAAAAGCCCTTTCTAGGTTACCGGGCGGCTGGGGAGGGGGCTACAGGGGGGCTGGGGAGGGAGGGATTGTGTTTCTTCAATTAAAATAGAAGTGGGGGGCGGGGGCAGGAACACAAAGGCCGCCCTGGTTTTCGTGCCAGACCATGTCCGCTCGCCCGGGGCCGGCTGCCGGCTGGAGGGGCTGTTCAGGACGGTGTTTTCTTTGGCTTCGCGGCCCCCCTGCTGAAAACACACGCTGCCGCTTCACCTTGGCTTCCCGGCCCCCCTGTTCAAAATGCACACAGCCACTTTGCCTTGGGCTTCTTCCACTCGGCCCTCTGTCTTGAAGCACAGCGGGCTGAGTGTCGGCAGAGCTGGTTTGGCCAAGGACTCTGCCCATCACAGACATTTCCCTCTGCAGACCCTTCCCATCACAGACCCTCCCAACTCTATTGCCTCCTCACCGCAGCCCCTCCCCATGATGGACCTTCTCCACCTCAGACCTTCCCCACTGTGGATCCCCCACCAAGGACCCAGCATGGCTTAGTGGAAACGAGCATGGGTCTGGTATCCAGAAGGTCCTGGGTTCTAATTCTGGCTCCACCACATGTCTGATGTGTGACCTCGGGCAAGTCACTTCACTTCTCTGAGTCCCAGTTACCTCATTTGTAAAATAGGATTAAGTGTGTGAACCCCATGTGGGACAGGGACTGTGTCCACCTTGATTAATTTGTATCTACTCCAGCACTTAAAATGGTGCTTGGCACATAGTAAACGTGCTTAACAAATACCTTAATTATTATTACTGTGAAACCTCCCTATAGGCAGACCCTCCCATCCATGGACCCTCCCAACCATGGCATAGTGGATAAAGCACGGGCCCGGGAGTCAGAAGACCATGATTTCTAATTCCGGCTCCTCCACTTGGCCACTCTGAGATCTTGGGTAAGTCACTTCATGTCTCTGTGCCCCAGTTCCCTCATCTGTAAGGGGATTGAGACTGTGAGCCCCATGTAGGACAGGGTCTGTGTCCAACTTGATTTGCTTGTATCCACCCCAATGTTCAATACAGAGCCTACCTGGCAAAAACACCATCATAATTATTAGTAGTATTATGGATCTTCCCCACCACAGATCCTCCTCACTGTGGACCCTTCCCATAGGTGGACCCTCCCCACTGTGGACCTTTCCCACCAAAGCTCCACCCACTGTGAACCCTTCCCATGGGAAGTCCCTCCCCACCATGACAACCTCTGTGCTGCAGCCTCTCTCCACCATAGACCCTCCCCACTACAGACACTCCCCATGCTGGACCCTGCCCACAGGCAGCCCCTCCCCACCATGACACCTCCCCACTGTGGCCCCTCTCCACTCTTGACCCTCTCAACTGTAGACCCTCACCAAGAGGAGACCCTCCCCATGTGGACCCTCCCCAAATAATAAAAGTAATAATAGTGATGGTATTTGTTAAGCACTTACTTTGTGCAAGGCAATGTACTAAGAGCTGGGGTGGATACAAACAGATTGTGTTAGACACAGTCCCTGCCCCTCGTGGAGCTCTCAGTCTCAATCCTCATTTTACAGATGAGGGAACCGAGACACAGAGAAGTGAAGCAACTTGCCCAGACAAGTGGCGGGGCTGAGATAAGAACCCATGACCTTCAGACGCCCGGTCCCATGCTCTATCCACTATGCCATGCTGTTTCCCAAAAGTAGCCCCAGCCCAGACACAGCCCCAAGGAGGTGCGGGCACAGGGCGAAGGAGAAGGGGAGGAGAGATGCCCATGCTGCCCCAGCATCCATTCCTCCCTTGACCCTGGAGGTGCCATTTGTGTGATTTCCTGGATATGGATCACCAAGAGGATTCAGGAGGGGGGCAGGACAAGTCCAGACCACTTCCACACCTTCCTCTCCCTGATCCCAGAGAGATGCTTCTTGGGCCTGAATTCCCCGATGCCCTCCCCAGGCTGCCTGCAGATGCCTCCATGGGCTTCCCATTCCAGTCGGGGGTTTATGGGAAACATGTGGCTGCAGCTGGATTCCACCAGGTCAAGGTCCAGTCCTCCCTGCCCCAAGCCTCCAGAAAGAATGTTTGCGACACTGCTGACCCGGTCACCTCTTGCTCCCAGTCACTGGGAGGCCAGGCCATTGCTGGGTGGGCTGGGAATGGGAAGCCAGAGGAAGCATCTCTCTCTCTCTCTCTCATCCCCTCCCCCATTTCTATCTTTCCCCTTCCTTTCCTCGAGGTGGGGGCTGAGGGGAGACAGGGAAGATTTGGGCCCCTTCTCCTCATTTTGGCTACTCAGGAGAGGGACCAGATGACTGAGAAGTAGCATGGCCTAGTGGACAGAGCACGGATCTGGGGGTCAAAAGGATCTGGGTTCTAGTCCCTGCTCCTCCACTTATCTGCTGTGTGACCTTGGGCAAGTCACTTTAATTCTCTGTGCTTCAATTATCTGTAAAATGGGGATTAAGACTGTGAGCCCCAAGTGGAACAGAGACCGTGTCCAACCTTATTCTCTTGTATCTACCCCAGTGCTTAGAACAGTGTTTGACACATAGTAAGAACTTGAAAAATACCATCATTATTATTATTATTATTAATGTCCCCTGGGATGCTCTCCCATTAAGGATAGGGAGCAGGGGCAGTGGCCACTTGATGGGAAAGGGAAGGTACTAGGGTTGCAGGGAGATGGAGCAGTGTGGAAAGAAACAGAGAGTCAAGTAAACAGAGAGACATAAAGAGAGGCAGAAAAGAAATAGAGAGGCAGAAATGGTCAACCATGAACAAGGACTACTAGAAAATGACCAGAGCAAATGGAGCCACTTGAAACTTTGGACAAAGGTCTAGGACCTAATATTGACAGGGACCCACTTCACCATGTATCCATGGGGGCCTCTGACAGCCAGTCTAATGAGTCTGGGGGCTCATTAGATCACATCGTCTGGTCCTCCAGAAGGCGGGGAGAGAGAGGAGAATGAGTCAGAGACAGAGGTACAGAGACTATAAGCTTGTTGTGAGCAGGGAACGGGTCTACCTACTCTATTATATTCTTATTTTGTACTCTCTTAAGTTCTTAATACGTTGCTCTGCATACAATAAACACTCAATAAATGCCATTGATTGATTAATTGAAGCAGGGACAGAGTCAGCAAGGAGAGGGAAGAAGAAAGAACTGCTTCATGTTGTAGCCAAGCTGTGCTGGGGAACAATTATGCCAAAGGGGAGGGTGAAACACCTGGATGGAATTTCAGCAGCATCAGGGGATCCTGACATCTGCCTGTCATGCTAAAAAGATGTCATGGCCTCTCCCTGCCTGGCAGCCCCTTCTTCTCCCCACTGCCCCCTTCCATCAGGAAGCAAAGGCCACTCCAGGCCTTGGTTTTCCTGTTGATCATACTTATGGTATCGACTAAGCACTTATGGTGTTGTAACACAGCACCAGCACTGTGCTGTGGTTCCTTCAGCCGTCTTTGGGGCATGGACGTAAAAAAACCTTATTGATAATGATGGTATTTTTTAAGCGCTTACTACGTGCAAAGCACTGTTCTAAGCACTGGGGAGGTTACAAGGTGATCAGGTTGTTCCATGGGTGGTTCACAGTTTTAATCCCCATTTTACAGATGAGGTAACTGAGGCACAGAGAAGTTAAGTGACTTACCCAAAGTCACACAGCTGACAGTTCGTGGAGCCGGGATTTGAACCCATGGCCTCTGATTCCAAAGCCCGTGCTCTTTCCACTGAGCCATGCTGCTGCTCATGGCCACGTTACATTTTTTCCTATCCCTGCCTGCTTATTTTTTTATGGTATTTGTTAAGCGCTTACTACGTACCAGGCACTGTACTAAGCACAGGGCTAAATACATGCTAATCTGGCTAGATACAGTCCCTGTCCCTCATGGGGCTCACAGTCTTAATCTCTATTTTAAGGATAAGATAACTGAGGCACAGAGAAGTGAAGTGATTTGCCAAAGGCCTCAGAGTAGACAAATGGCAGAATTAGGTCCTTCTGTTTTTAGACTGTGAGCCCACTGTTGGGTAGGGACTGTCTCTATGTGTTGCCAATTTGTACTTCCCAAGCGCTTAGTACAGTGCTCTGCACATAGTAAGCGCTCAATAAATACGATTGATTGATTGATTGATTGATTGATTCTGACCCCCCAGGCCCAAGCTCTATCCACTAGGGAATGCTCTTATTTGCTCATTACACTCTGTGCCCCAGGGGCAACAAAACCAGGAATGAGAGAGGGCAAGTGACACTGGACTGGCCACCAGGGCTAGAATCAATTCCTCTATGCAAGTTCTCGGTCCTGATGTATCAATTAATTAACCAATTACTGTTATTCACTGAATACTTACTGTGCAGAAGAGTACTGAACTAAGCACTTGGGAGGGTGCAAACAATTGCATTTTTATCGATCAATCAATTGTATTTATTGAGTGCTTACTGTGTGCAGAGCACTGTACTAAGCGTTTGGGAGAGTATAACAGAGTTGGTAGTCACGTTCCATGCCTACAAATACAACAAAGATGGCAATCAATCAGTCAATCAATTGTATTTACTGAGGGCTTACTATGTGCAGAGTACTTGGGAGAGTAGAAAACAACAGAGAAGGTAGACATGTTTCCTGTCCTCAAGAAGTGAAGAGTGCAGAGGGCAGTTTCAGAACTTCTAGGTTCCAAGTTTAAGGCCCAGCTATTGTTCAAGATGGAGACTCGTTTATAATAATAATAATGATGGCATTTATAAAGCACTTACTATGTGCAAAGCACTGTTCTAAGAGCTTGTTCATCATCTCTATGTGTTAACCACTGGAGAAGATACAAGAAGGACCCAGTGCAGGCTTTGCCTCAAATAAGTCTCACATTCTAAGCAGGAATCTTATCCCCATTTTATAGATGACGAAACTGAGGCTCAGAGAGGTGAAGTGACTTCTCCCAGATCACACAGCCGGCCAGTGATAGAGATAAGATTAGAACCCAGGTCACCCAACTCCATGCTCTTCCTACTAGGCCGCGCTGCCTTCTGTTTATCTGGAGCTTGGGGCATGGGGCTGTTGGAGGTTGAGTCAGGAGAGGAAAGAGAAGGTCAAGGGACCCAAGGATGGGATTCTTGGATTCCATTCTCAGGTCAATGCTCAACTGGGCCAAGTGGCTTCTTCTTGGTCACAGGAGAAGCTACAGAGAAAACAAAAGCAGCTCCCTTCATCTTGTTTCTTTCTGGTGCCCAGATGAACAAAGCACCAACACTGCCAGTGCTCTAGAGTGTGGGCCTGAGGGCAGGACGGGCAATGGATAGGTGTTGATGAGAGCCAAAATGCAAAAGCTTATTGTGGGCAGCAAGTGGGTCTACTAATTCTGCTGTATTGTACTCTCCCAAGTGCTTAGTACAGTGCTCTGCACATAGTACATGCTCAATAAATACAATTTACAATGAGGATAAGGGTGGTGATGATGATGATGGTGATGATGCTCCCTAAGGCAGAAGACATTATCATCATCCTCCACCTAAAGTTCTGGGTCTCTCAGTATGCCGACTTTACCTTGAGGAAACCAGCAAAAGGGAAGTCCCCCCATCTACTTAACAGCAGCAGCATTGTCCCAGTGCAAGAAGCCACAGGAATTTGGTAATATTCTAGGTGAAGAATAACCTGGAAGTGAAATGGTTACACAGAGGAGGGTGGCTGCCCTTCTCCTTTTTCTTTTTCAAATGGTATTTGTTAAGTGTCTACTTACATGTCAGGCACTGTACTAAGCACTGGAATAGATACAAGCTAGCCAGGTTGAACAGAGTCCATGTCCCATTAAGATCTCATTGTCTTAATCCCCATTTTACATTGCTAAAATCCAGTCTGTTCTCTCCATCCAAACTTCTACCACTTAAATTCAAACCCTTATCCTATTCCACCTCGAAAACTGTATGAGCCTCCTTGCTGACCTCCCTGCCTCCTGTCTCTCCCCTCTCCAGAGTATGCTTCACTCTGCTGGCCAGATCACTTCTCTACAAAAACATTCAGTCCGTGTTTCCCGGCTCCTCAAGAACCTCCAGTGGCTGCCTATCCACCTCTGCATCAAACAGAAATTGCTTACCATTTGCTTTAAAACATTCACCTTGCTCCCTCCTTCACCTAGCTTCTCTCCTACTACAACCCAGCCCACACACTTCACTCCTCTAATACTAGATAACCTACTCATTGTACCTTGATTTTGTCTATCTCACCACCAATCTCTCTTCCACGTCCTGCCTCTGGCCTTGAATGCCCTCCTTCTCCACATCTGACAGAAAATGAAGGCACATCTCCTCCAAGAGGCTTTCCCAAAATAAGCCTTCCTTTCCTCTCATCCCACTCTCATCTATATCACCTTGTCTTGCTCCCTTTATTCATCCCCCCTCCCAGTCCTACAGCACTTATGTACATATCTCTAATTTTATTTATTTAGATTAATGTCTGTCTCCCTCTCTAATAACAATAATAATGATGATGGTATTTTGTAAGTGCTTACCTTGTGCCAGACACTGTACTAAGCACTGGGGTGGATACAAGGAATTGAGTTGGACACAGACCCTTTCCCACATGGGGCTCACAGTCTCAATCCCAATTTTACAGATGAGGTAAGTGAGTCAGGGAATGCTTCTGTTATATTGTTTATTGTACTCTCCCAAGCATTCAGTACAGTGCTATGCATTCATTTCATTCATTCAATCATATTTATTTGGCATTTTCTATGTGCAGAGCCCTTTACTAAGCACTTGGGAAAATACAGTACAACAATAAAGAATGACCATCCCTGTCCACAACAAGCTCACACATTAAGTTCTCAAAAGATATGATTGGTTTACAAATGAGGTAACTGAGGCATAGAGGTGTGAAGTGTCTTGCCCAAATTACACAGCATATATGCAGAACTGCAGAGATTGATATGTTTCCTTTATGGTATTTGCTATGGTACTTGGTATGCCCTTACTATGTGCCAGGCACTGTCCTAAGCAATGGAGAAGATACAAGCTAATCGAGTTGGACACAGTCTCTGTCCCACATAGAGCTCACAGTCTTAATCCCCATTTTACAGATGAGGTAAATGAGGCCCAGAGAAGCAAAGTGACTAGCCCCAGATCACACAGTAGATAAGTGTTGGAGCCAGGATTAGAACCCAAGTCCTTCTGACTCCCAAGCCTGTACTCTATCCACTAGACCAGGCTGCTTCTCAATAGTTAGATCTGGAGGGAAAGCAGCAGTTTAGAGATTAGTAAATCTCTGGCCCTAATCAACCAATCAATGGCATTTATTGAGTGACTAGTCTGCGCAGAGCACAGTAGAATTAGCAGTCCCAATCCCTACCTTCGAGTATGGAGTGTGTGTCTGGTGGTTTGCGTGGAGTGAGGGTAGGAGGAAGAAGAAGAAGAAAAAAGAAGAAAGAAGAAAGAAGAAGGAAGGAAGAAGAAGGAAGGAAGGAGGAAGGAGGAGGGAGAAGAAGAAGAAGAAGAAGAAGAAGGAGAAGAAGAAGAAGAAGAAGAAGAAGAAGAAGAAGAAGAAGAAGAATAAGAAGAGGAAGAAGAGGAAGAAGAAGAAGAAGAAGAAGAAGAAGAAGAAGAAGAAGAAGAAGAAGAAGAAGAAGAAGAAGAAGAAGAAGAAGAAGAAGAAGAAAGAAGAAGAAGAAGGAAGAGGAGTAGTCACTTGGGCAAGTCACTTAACTTCTCTGTGGCTCAGCTACCTCATCTGGAAAATGGGGATTAAGACTGTGAGCCTCCTGTGGGACAACCTGATCACCTTGTAACCTCCCCAGCACTTAGAACAGTGCTTTGCACATAGTTAAGTGCTTAATAAATGCCATTATTATTATTATTATTATTATTATTATTAGAGGGCCTGGGTCCTAATCCCGGCTCCACCGCTTGCCTGCTTGCAAGTCACTTTATTTCTCTGGGCCTTGGCTTCCCCATTGTGGACTTAAATGCCTATTCTCTCTCCTCCTTTGACTGTGAGCCCTGAGTGGGGCAAAGATCTGCTCATATTACATCTGCCCAGTGTTCAGCTCAGTTCTCGGTGTCCAATATGGCCTTAACAAATGCCACAGTTACTAGAGGTCTGGGCTGTACCAAGAAGGGGCTTTGGTCCGCAGCCCCTGGTGACCCCCAGAAGGGAGTGGGACGGGTCCAAGATGCAGACTGATGATTCAGTCATTCACTGGTGAATTTTGAGCACTTATCGTCTGCAGAGCATTGAACTTAACACTTGAGCTTGGCATGAAGGTAAAGGGGGAAGTGACTTTTGTGACAAGATCCTTACTCCAATTTGTGTGTCCCCCCCAACACACCCTACCCCCAATTTTTAGATTGGGAATGTCGATCCCAGTCACTTTATTATCCAGGTTTTTCTTTCTGTGGATTATCCAAGTTATTCAACTAGTTGTGATATTTATTCAGTCCTTATTGTGTGCCAAGGAATGCACTAAGTGCTGGGGTAGATATAAAATAATCAGATTTTTGACAAGGTCCCTGCCCACCTAGTGTTCATAACATAAGAGGTGGGGAGAGTACATCTCTTCTTTCCACTGGACAGAGGAGGAAATTGAGGCCCATATATGTAAAGTGACGTGCCCAAGTTCACATAATCGGTCAATGGCAGAGCACTGTACTAAGCACTTGGGAAGTACATCAAGTGTTGAGTGCAGGCCTGTAGGGATCCAAGTTCCAAACCAAGCAGTCACCCCAAGGGACAACCCACAACTGCCCCTTCATCACTTTTCAGCCAACTAAGCATTTGAATAGTAACAACATCCAGTATCACTTCTGTATATATCATATATATCCTAGAGGCCTTCCCCCAACTGAGCCCTCATTTCCTCTTCTCCCACTCTTTTCTGTGTCACACTTGCACTTGGATTTGTCCCCTTTATTCACCCATCCCTCAGCCCCACAGCACTTATGTACATATCCATAATACATTTTTTTATATTAATGTTTATTTCCCCCTGTAGACTGTAAGCTCATTGTGGGCGGGGAATGTGTCTACCAATTCTCTTATACTGTACCTTCCCAAGTGCTTAGTATGGTGCTCTGCACATAGTAAGCATTCAATAAATACACTTGAATGATTTATTGACTGATTATAGCTTATGCATCACCTAAGCACTAGCTTTTATACATGTCCTCTTTCCCTTCCCCTGTCAATTGTGTTACTCTTTTTTATTCAATCATATTTATTGAGCGCTTACCATGTGCAGAACTTTACTAGGTGCCTGGGAGAGTATATTACAACTATAGATTGAAAACTCCTTAAGGGCAGAAGTTGTCTATTAACTCTATTATACACTCCCTAGTGCCCAGAACAGTGCTCTGTGCATGGTAGGTGTCTATAAATACTATTGATTAGCTGGATGACTCAGACCTGCAGAATAGAGGTCGAATAGCTACGGACTCTCTTGCTCCACCTTAGACTGTAAGTTTCACATGGGACTGATTGGATTGTATCTACCCCATTGCTTAGGACAGTGCTTGGCCAACACTAAGCACTTTAACAAAAACAGAATTATTATAATAGTCTCCTTCCTCAGTGGAAGGGCTTGTTTTTTTTTTACCTTCTGCACTTGTTTTGGGGTCTTTGTGCCCACCTCCAGGGTCCAAGGAAAATTTGGCTCATTGTCCAAGTCACAGAATTCAGTGGCATTAGCCACTGTGATGAGAAGGCAGCGAGCTGAACATTTGTTCAGCAGACATAAAAGCGCCCAGCTAGACATAATAATAATAATAATGATGGCATTTATTAAGCACTTACTATGTGCAAAGCACTGTTCTAAGTGCTGGGGAGGTTACAAGGTGATCAGGTTGTCCCACGGGGGGCTCACAGTCTTAATCCCCATTTTACAGATGAGGTAACTGGGGCACAGAGAAGTTAAGTGATTTGCCCAAAGTCACACAGCTGACAATTGGCGGAGCCGGGGTTTGAACCATGACCTCTGACTCCAAAGCCCGTGCTCTTTCCACTGAGCCACGCTGCTTCTCAGTATCAGTATCAGACTGAAACCTGGACTGCCCATTGTAAAACGGGATGGCTGGCCACCTTTCTCGTCTGGGGGAGGGAAGTGTAAACTGAAAAGTAAAAGAAGGAAACCTCAAATCTCCCTGGCCATCGCAGATCCCCTTGACCATCGCAGATCCCCTTGACCACCGCAGTTCACCAAGGGAACTGTGGTACCAGTCGTCTGGCGCCACCTGCTGGCCGAGGGAGCCCCAACACCTGCTGCTCCTTCATAATCCTCTACTGCCCCTTTGTGGTCTCGCCTCGGGCCCGGGGCGTGCTCTGGTCGTGGCCCACCTTCACCCGCAGGCCCAGGACATGACTGGCTCAAGGAAGACCCCTAGAACATGGGGGAGAGAAACTCTTTCTTTTTCGGGTTAGGCAGCACAGCAGGGCAGGGAGATAGCAAACAGGTGAGACCTGTGTATTTTTCTCAGTGCTAAGTAGTAATAGTTGTATTTTTTTTAAGTGCTTACTGTGTGAAGAGCAAAGTGGCCCAGTGGAAAGAGCTCAAGCCAGAGAGTCAGAGGTCTTGTCTTATGCTGTTGAGTCCTGTCCCACCCACAGCGACGCCATGGACACATCTTTCCCAGAAAGTCCCACCTCCATCTGCAATCATTTGGTAGTGTATCCATAGGGTTTTCTTGGTAAAAATACGGAAGTGGTTTACCATTGCCTTCTTTGGCATAGTAAACTTGAGTATCAGCCTCCTGCTGTCTCCCATGCAGCTGCTGCCCAGACAGGTGAGTTTTGACTTGTAGCAGATTGCCTTCCACTTGCTACTAAACACTGCCCAAGCTGGGAATGGAATGGGTAAGCCTCTGCTTGACTCTCCTTCCCATAGCTGAGATTAGTAGAGTACTGAAAACTCTCCAGATGCAATCCTGAGAGGGGAAGAGTAAGAGGCCCTAGGTTCTAATCCCACTTTGTCACTTACCTGCTGTGCGAACTGGGGTTAGTGAGTTAGCTCTTCTGTTTATGTGTTTGCTCATCTGTAAAATGGGGATTAAGTATCTGTTCTCCTTCTACATAGACTGTGAGCCTTGTGTGGGACAGGAACTGTCTGACCTGATGATCTTGTGTCTACTCTAACACTTAATACAGTGCTTGTCACCTAAGAAGTGCTTAATAAACACCACATTAATTATGATTATTTTAACCCCAGGAGACAATAGGTGGGAGTTAGACATAGTCCCTGTCCCTAGAGGGGCTCACAAGCTAAACCTTCAAAGGAAGAAAAGGGTCTGACAACAGAAACATAAGTAGAGAGTAAATAAAATGTGGCTGGTGGAACATAATTCCAGGAGAGGAGTGTGAGCAGGGAGACAGAGGCAGGAGAACTGAGAACGGGGTATATTTGGAGGTGAGTTTGGGAGGAACAAAGACCCAATACCATAGAGCTGCCATTTCCTCTCAGAAGCCAAGCTGGTGCCACAGCCTCTCTTGGCCCGTATCTGAGTCCCATGAAACTGTGGCTGACCCGGCTGACCTCTGACCCTCCCCCCTGGGGTACCCACCTCGCTGAGCTGTTGTTCCAGTTCAGACCATTCTGTTTAGAAGCCTCCACCAACCCTGGGACACCACAGGAAGGCTCAGAGTCTCTACTCCAGTGCCTAGGGCCAAGCTGCCCGGGCATGGCACCCTCCTAGAACTTGGCATGGCAAGGGGATGGGCTGGAGAGCTCATGAATGAGACACAGGAATGGAGGCGGGGCCCCTCCTGACAGGCTTCTGAAAGGAAGCAGAGACTGGATGTCCTGGATCCCGCTCAAGAGGTTAAAGGATGTCACTCCTTCCCAGCTACACCTTCAAATGGAATCAAGCCCCCACTTTTTCCACTTTCATCCCCTGGACACCCTGGTCTCCTGCCCCAGAACTCTCTCTCCTAAATCTGCTGGCTCAGTCCTCTCCAGCTCCTGGGCCACCACCCCCTCCCCCCCGTCAATGACTTCCTCCAGGAAGCCTTCCGTGCTTAATTCCCAACCCCCTAAGTCTAGTCAGGCCAATGACCACCCTTAGCACTTGTGTGACTTTTTCCAGAGGCCCAGAGAGGTTGAATAAATTCCACCTGTACAAACAGGAAGTACATGGCAGAGCCAGGAAATGAACCCAGATCTGCTGATTCCTGGTTCTCCATGCATTTTGCTGGACCCAGGAGGCAGGGGACAGGAATTCACCTTTTCTCCCTCTCTGACCCCTACCTCCCAATTATGCCCCCAAAGGAAATCCAAGCTATAGCCCATAAACAGAAGTTCTAGGGGTTCCCACCCTTGGCATATTGGGTGAACAAGGTGATACTTCCGGAGTGAGGTGGGAGCCTTTCCAAGTCTTTGGCTCTCTACCAGACTTGAGGCAATTAAGGTATGGGCCTTGGTGAACCCCAGGCCCTTCCTGGGCTAGGCAAGGTGGTAGCCTGGGGGTGACCCTGGAACATTGTGGGCAATGTTCCATGACTGGCAGAGGCCAGGGATGGGAGTCAAAAGGAAGAAAGGGACAACAGGCAGAGCCTTGAGGGTGACTCAATGGGACCCCATGGAAAGGACAGGGCCCCTTCTCATCCCACAGTTCTCCAGCTGTCTTCTGTTCACCAGAGTTCAACCTGAGGAGCCTGAAGGATACTTGGGAAGCCACTTGAACTCTCCCCATGTGGAGATACTGGCCTGATAGGAACAGAATGAGAACAGTTCTTTAGCAACCCAGCCAAATTGAGGAGCTTGGACTGGCTGGAGTCTGGAGGTTATTAATGGAAAGAGTGCAAGATACCTAGCCATGCCTTTCCACCATCCCCCACCCCTCATCCTTGCCTTGGGGAGGGTGAGAGTGGTAGATAAGTCCACCCCTCCAAGACTCACTCCCTCTCTGGATCGTAGACCTCCAACCCCACCCCACAACAAAACAGAAGGACCAAACCACTGAGTTGACCTAGTCGCCCAGAGAGACCTCAGGAATTTCTCAAGTAATGCACTTCAACTCTGTGGAGCCCCTACTGGCCTAGGATGGACCTTGCACACCATGAGGGTCTGGGGGCAACCTCTCCCATCACGGAAGGAATCTGTGACAATTAGAAGTCATAAGTGGATGCCCTCTTGCTTTTATTAATAATAATAATAATGGTATTTGTTAAGCACTTACTTATGTGACAGGCACTGGACTAAGCATTGAATATGTCTGATGATTCTGAGCCCCACGACACATTCACCAATAAATTTGTCTCCCTAGAACCAGAAGGGTTTCCCTTCCAGAGCCAAAAGGTTTCACAGCAGCTGAGGAGTCAGACACTGGCCTAAGCACCACAACTCCCACTGCCAAAGAGTGCTGAGGTAGAATGAGAACAACCAACTGGGTGAAAGGTGGGAACACTGAGAGTTGGGGTGAAGGGCACTGGCTAAGTTGGCTCCCAGTAGTGATGATGATGATGGTATTGTTAAGCTACTACTATGTGTCAAGCACTGTTCTAAGCGCTGGGGTAGTTACAAGCTAACCAGATTGGACACAGTCCCTGTCCCTCGTGGGGCTCACACTCTTAATCCTCATTTTACAGATGAAGTAACTGAGGCATGGAGAAGTGAACTGACTTGCCCAAGGTCACCCAGCAGACAAGTGGCAGAGGCAGGATTAGAACCCAGATCCTTTTGACTCCCTGGCCCTTGCTCTGTCCATTAGGCCATGCTGATAGGGGACTCATTCATCCAATTTTCTACCAGACAGGCTGGTTTTCAGCTGGACTGCCCTCTGTCCCATGGCTTGGAAGAGGTGTCATATTCACAGGAACATGGGACGATAACTTGATAGGTCTTGAGTATGGGAAAGGGACCAGGTGTCCCCTGGGGTCCTTCTTTGTGTGAGGACAGAATTGGGCAGGCCTCTGCATTAGGCTGCAGGTCCAGAGCCATCTCTCCACATCCTGCAAGTCTCACTGTCCGGCCTGCACACGGTCTGTCAGTGGCCACCCTTGCCCTCACAGAGAATGCCCATTGTTGCTGTCTGGAGTTCTGGAAGCTCAGCTAGGGATCTTAGCTATGAGCTTAGCCAGCCCTGGACCAGCCCAAGGTTTCCCTCCAGGTCCTGGATTTCATTTCCAGCAGCGGCAACAGGACGTGTGGAGGAACCGTGGATAGTGGTCTGCCTGGGCTTAGCAGACCCCTATTTCCTAGGCCTGAGTCCTGCTCCTGATAGCCACACCCGTGACCAGGGACTTCTTGACCCTGGGGCTGGGGGGGGAGGGCATCAGAACCCCCTCCACGTCCCAGCCAGTCCTCCGGGGGCCGGAGCCCGAGTGCAACTCAGCCGCACACAGAGCCCAGAGACCAGTGGTCCAGCTGGGAGCATCTGGCCAGGGAGATTAAATTATTTTTGAATTCCTAACTGAATATTCTTTTAATGGAAACTTAATGACAGGCATTGAAATAGATTTCCTTCATAACCCCTCCTCCCTCTCTCTCCCCCACATGGCTCTGTCCGCCAGGCTCTCCCCGATAACCTTTATTCCCCGCCCCTGGACTTTTATCTCCTCGATGACAAACGGCCTTTTCTGGACAGAAAGAGGAAATTCCAGTCATTGTTCTAAAACTTCTGGCTTCCAAAATAAAAACACTCTATCTCCTCTGTCAGGATTTGATTGACATTCATTTCCTGAAATGGTGGTCAATAACGGCCAAGGGGAGGGACCAGGCCTGCCTCCCACCTCCCGATCCCCCTCAGGTTCACAGTCTCCCTTGGGACTGAAGACTTCCATCTTCCAGAATTCTCGGGCTGGAAGGGGCCTCAAGAGAGCAACTTGTCCATGTCCCTGCCTCCAGACAGAATGCCACTCGAGTTGTTCAAGAGAGAAGAGCTGCATCCCTTTTCTTAAAAATCTCCAGTCAGAGATGCCACACCCGCAATGGAAACATTTGCCACTGCCTTATGCCCCTCTAGAGAGTCAGGAAATCCTTTCTGATGTCTAACGCAAATCCCTCCTGTTGCACCTTAAGCACATTCTATCTCTCTCTCAGGAGATGCTCACATCGACCAGAGGCAAGATGGGTTGGTAGTGCTTCCAGAACTATAAGAAGAATATGAAGGAATTCCCCCTGCTGCCTTATGGCTGTCTAATTCCTAGCTTCATTTTCAGTCTCGTGAAGGGAGATCGGAACAAGTCCTTTGTATCACAAATCAATTAATGGCATTTATTGAGCACTTACCATGTGCAGAGCACTGTACTAAGCACTTGGGAGAGTCCAATACAACAGAATTAGAAGACACTTTCCCTGCCCAAATGAGCTTGCGGTCTAGAGGGGTCAACTAGCTTCTTTGAGAATGACAGGTGGGCTCATGGAGATAAGGCAGCGGACCCATGGGTTTCTTCCTTGTGAGTGTCTCCTGATTGGTCAAAGCCTCCAAAATATTGACAGCTGCTGCAGCAGTATTCTTCCTGCTTTCCTTGATCCTCTCTTGCCAGTATTCTACCTGGAGTCATGGGGCTGCCCCGGTTGAGGAGTACAGTGTGGTTAGAGGGTGAAATGGTACAGGATTCCCTCTGCCCAACAGAGTGATGCACTGAATATCAAGCTTGCCTGGACCAGCTCAGAAGCGGGGATGGAGCAGCCTATGTCTATGTAAGGATTTCCCTAACCCTTCTACCTTCTCTCCTCCCTTCTCCTCAACAAGAATGTGGACGTCAGCTTCTGCAATTTATTTATTTTTATTAATGGCTCTCTCCCGCTCAAGACTGTAAGCTTATTGTGCACAAGGACCTGGTCTACCACTTGTGTTGGATTGTACTCTCAAGCACTTAGTACAGTGCTGTGCATATTGTAAGCACCCAATAAATACCACTGATTGATTGATGGTATGCAGACACTCCCACACACAGTTGTGCATACTGCCCATCTCCAGGCTCTGCTCATTTCTGGAAGGCCCAAATGGCCAGGGAAAGAACGAGACCAGAGAAAAGCCCCCTTAACCTCCTCTCTAGGCCTTTTACTTTCCTGCTCAGGACCTTTGATCATTTGGGTTAGACTGGACAGACCTGGCCCTTCTGAGGAGAAACCAGTCCATTGAGACAAGGCTGAATTGATGACCAGGAGATTGCATTAAACAGGGAGATAAAATTCTGTCACATAATAATAATAATAATAATGGCATTTGTTAAGCGCTTACTATGTGCAAAGCACTGTTCTAAGCGCTGGGGGGGATACAATGTGATCAAGTTGTCCCACGTGGGGCTCACAGTCTTAATCCCCATTTTTACAGATGAGGTCACTGAGGCTCAGAGAAGTTAAGTGACTTGCCCAAGGTCACACAACAGACTTGTGGTGGAGCCGGGATTCGAACCCACGACCTCGGACTCCAAAGCCCGGGCTCTTTCCATTGAGCCACGCTGCTTCTCCGATATATCTGGGTCACATGACCCAGATATTCTCTCTCCTTCGCCCCGTGTCTTTATACTCTTTTGATGCTACTATTGCTTTCTTCTCCTTCTTCTTTTCTCCTTCCTCTCCTTCTCCTCCTCCTTCTTCTCCTTCATCCTCCTCATTCTCCTTCTCCTCCTACTTCCTCTTTCTTCTTATTATTATTATCATTAGTATTATTGTACTTGTTAAGTGTTTAGTTTGTGTCACTGTTCTAAGTGCTAGGGTAGATACAACTTCATCAGGTTGGACACAGCACCTGTCCCACTTGGGGCTCAGATTCCTAGTACGAGGGAGACTAGGCATATCTTAATTTGTCTTTGTTCTGTCTCCCCCCATTAAATCATCAGGCTAAGACTGAGGTTATTCATTCCTCTAAAAATCTCATCAGTTCTTCCCTTGTGCCCCAAGCTCTCAGGTAATAATAATAGTGGTATTTGTTAAGTGCTTACTATGTGCCAAGCACTGTTCTAAGTGTTGGGATAGTTACAAGGTAATCAGGTTGGACACAGTCGCTGTCCCACATGGAGTTCATGGTCTTCATCCCCATTTTACAGATGAGGTAAATGAGGCACAGAGAAGTGAAGTGACTTGCCTAAGGGCACACAGCAGACAAGTGGCAGAGCTGGGAATAGAACCCACATCCTCTGACTCCCAAATCCCTACTCTTGCCACTAGACCATACTGCTTCTCAGGTTCCTGGCTGGGGTCGACATTCGGATATTCTAGTGAACAACAACAACAACAACAACAACAACAACAACAAAAGCTTTTGCCTCAAATACCCAGGGAATTGAGGCTAACAGATGTTTGGGGGTTTGGAAATCCTGTGGAGGTGCAGTGCGTGAGGGAATGGGCATGGCAAAAGCCAATCCCCGGCGGGCAGTCAGCAATGTGGGTGAGAGCGTCTGAGTACCCCTTCTCCCCACTGAAACAAACCTGACCACACCAATATTTGTAGCAAGCTTGGACTTTAATGGTCACTGCTGTCTTTCCAAGCAGCCTGAGCACTGAAAGAGATCTGAAACATTCCTTGATACATGGAAAATCTCAATTCCTGCACAATGATGAGTGCTGCCCTCTGGGATGGACATTCAAGAGGTAGGTGAGCACTGAACTAACATTCACGGTGTGAGCTCTCCCGTGATCAAGATTGGCTGGATTCTCCACAATTCCCCAGGGTGAGACCACTCCTCTGACTCCCTGGACCCCAATCCTGCCTCTCCAGGCCCAATCTCTGACCCTCTGGATCTCTGACCCTCTGGATTCCTGCCCTGACTCGGGCACTGCTACCTGCTCCAGTCTCACTTAAGGGCTCTGTCATTTGCCTGCTGTTTGACCTTGGCTAAGTCACTTCACTTCTCTGTGCCTCTGTAAAATGAGAATTAAATCTTCCTCTCTAATAATAGTATAATACTAATATTACTATTATAATAATATTTCTCCATTCTTCTTGTCCTGCAAAGCAGAGAGAACATGGGGCCTCAATGATGATTAATTGATATTATAACTAACAAGGATTATTAATTAAAATTAATTATTAATTATTAAGGCCCCCTCCTCCCTCTGCTTTGCAGGAGAGAGGAAAGGAGAAGCAGAATCATCATTCACAGGGCTGAACTGTTCTCAACCAGTTCTCTTTGCCCACAGGGCCCAGGCTCTTCTCTCTTAGCCTCCCAGACAACTCCTCTCTTCCTATTGTTTCTCATTATTATTTCATCCTGGGCCTCTTTGGTTATTTTCTCCCTCTCCCTTCTGCCTTTCCCCCTTGCCTTTCTCTTCATCACTCCTTGGAGAGCAGGTGGCCCAGGACAAGCACCAAATCCCTAATCCGTCTTCGAAGTTTCACTCGGTACTTTCCAGTTTCTCTGGAAAGAGCAGACCTTAGGTCGTTTGGCAGAATCCCGACCTCTGGCTCTCCTGGCCCACCCCGCACCCTGCTAAAGAGGAGGTCTGATTGGGTCTTCAATGAAATGTCTACCCATTCTTCACGTCAAGCACTCAGGATTGGCTGGATGGTTGAGACCAAGACCCCAGTCTGTGCATCTGGTCCACTTTCTTAATTTCATGTTATTTGTTAAGCACTTACTATGTACCAGGCACTATTCTAAGCACCGGTGTAGATACAAGGTAATCGGGTTGGGCACCATTTCTGTCTCACATGGGGCTCACACTCTTAATCCCCATCTTACAGATGAGGTAACTGAGGCCCAGAGAAGAGAAGTGACTTGCCCAAAGTCACACAGCAGACAGTGTGGAGCCAGGATTAGAATACAGGTCCTTCTGACTCCCAAACCCGCACTCTATCTACTAGGCTATGCTGCTTCACTTGTGATGTCTCAACAGAGTGACTGAGCCTGGATATCTGCCCCGTAATCCAACTAGGATTTAGAGGTGGAAGAGTTTGGTCCAGCAAAGAGATAACAATGCTACCTGCTCCACAGTTACAGATCACAGCCTGAAAGGTAGCATGGCCTAATGGGAAAAGCACAGACTGGGAATCAGAGGACCTGGGTTTGAGTCCCACATCTGCTCCTGGCCTGCTGGGTGACTGTGGGAAGTCTCCTAACCTCTCTGGGCCTCAGTGTCCACATCTATAAAGTGGCAATGAGATAGATTATGAGCCCCATGTGGGGTAGAGACTGTGTCTAATCTCATCATTGTGTAACCACCCCAGTGCTGGCGTATAGTAAGTGCTTAATGATTGCCATCATTATTATCCATGGGGTCAAAACCCTCCAGGTTCTGATGATCAGGTAATGATTCTCAGAGCATCAATCAATCAATCAATCAATCGTATTTATTGAGCGCTTACTATGTGCAGAGCACTGTACTAAGCACTTGGGAAGTACAAATTGGCATCACATAGAGACAGTCCCTACCCAACAGTGGGCTCACAGTCTAAAAGAGTGGGCTCACAGTCTAAAAGCATCCCATGCAACTCAAACCTCAGTGACAGCCAAGGGAGACCGATGCACTCTGTCTGAGGTAACATCCTTTCTGCCACCTGCAGGCTCTTTCTAGACTTCTGGGAGCCTTTCTTCCATGACAGGGGATCTTCTCTGATGCCTTGTTGCTGATACAGTCTTCTAGATGGTAGGGACCGTCTCCATATGTTACCAACTTGTACTTCCCAAGCGCTTAGTACAGTGCTCTGCACACAGTAAGCACTCAATAAATACAATTGAATGAATGAATACTCTTTTCATTGGCCTGGTCCAATAGTCCTCAAACATTTTCATCCTATGAGATGCCCCCATTTGAAAACTCCCACAATCTACCTCCATTCTCCCTGTGGCCCTCAATAAAAATACAAAAGTGGGGCAAGGTCTCCATTGCTTATGAGAAAGGAATAAGAGAGAGTAATGATTTCCCCTGTGGGTCCCAGGAGAAGAGGTGGTTTAAGTAGAGGGACAGGAGGGGTTGTGGTGGAAGCAGGAGGTAAGATGATAATAATAATAGTGATGGTATTTGTTAAGTGCTTACTATGTGTCAAGCACTGTTCTAAGCCCTGGAGTAGATGCACATTAATCAGGTTAGACACAGACCCTGACTCCACTGGGACTCACAGTCTAAGTAGGAGGGAAAATAGGTATTGAATCACCATTTTACAGATGAGGAACTTGAGGCACAGACAATTTAAGCAACTTGCCCAAGGTCATACATCAGGCAACTGGCATAGCCAGGATTAGAACCCAGGTTCTCTGACTCCCAGGCCCATGATCTTTCCACTAGTCCAGGCAGGTATCTCCCTGAGAGAATGGCCAGGAGGCAGAGAAGAGTCATGGTGATGAAGGGGGACTATGGGAGACATCGCCACCCCCATATGGCTATTTCAAACTCTGCTCCCCCTTCCATCTACCACCCTTACAATCCCCCCCAGATTCCTGAGGTGGGCCTTACTACCAGGGGAGAGACACTGCCCAGTCGCACTCTCATTGTCTGTACAAAAGTACAGTTTAGTCAACTCCCACAGCTGTGGATCACAGTTGACAGGGAGAGGAGAACAAATGAACCCACTTCTGAGTCCCTCTGGTGTCATCCAAACTCCTTTGTCACCAAAGTCTTCCTTGAGGAGTAAAATAGACTGAGATGCCTTGTACCGTCCCTCCCTATAGAAGATCTGCTTGTGTTGGGCTCCGTGGATCTGGCCCCCTTTTTTTCCCCTCTCTGATCTGTCAAGAGAAAGATATCATTCAAGGGGCCCATTTAAAGCAGGGCATTAACTGGAGTTAATCAATCCACCAGATAGTAATTGGGGTTCATTATGAATGGACCTCCCTAAAGCAATAAAGTACCAAAGCCACTATCAAATTATCCAGATCATTCCAGAAAACAAAGAGAATTTAGCTGCAAGTTATATCGACATTTCAGACAAAAGTTGTTTCACTTGATCTGAAGGATCCAGTTGATTGACTCATGTAGTCCTTATTAATTAATATTATTACAGTATTGCTATGTACCGATCACAATGCTAAGAACAGGAGTAGACACAATTCAATCGGATCAGATATAATCCCTGTGCTACCTGCCCTATTGCTGTGTTTTACACAGGTTAAGTTGGGAGGAGAGTTGACCTGCTTGCTGGTGAATTTTAGTTGGGATCAATCAAGCCCCAAATACCCGTTTTCTTCACCTCAACGGCAAGGCTCATTTGGAACTCTGATAATTGTCACTGATTCATTGGATCATTGTCTTGCCTCATGTCCTCAAACTGTGAGACCCAATCATTTCACACTACTTGATCCCAACAGGCTCTGGCTGAAGAAGGATGCAATTCCCCTCTTCCCCTTCCATCCTCAAAGCAGTTGCTCTTTCACTGTTCCCCCAAGAACCCTCTTTTGAGTCTGTTCTTTCCCTCCACTGTCTCCCAGATGTCTAACGGTTTCTGGGTTCTGCGCACGTATCCCTTCTGTGGGACAGTACTCCTCCACACACCATCTCTGGGCTGGCTGGAGGTGAGAACTCTTTGTGATAGGACTGGCGCAGAAGGACACAAAGGAGTGGAATGGCCATTGGTGGGGTTTGTTTGAAGGTTTCCACCTTCTCTGGTTTTCTCCTGAGTGTACAGTGCTCGACAGAGCATCTTAGAATCTTTCACTAGGTTCCCAGGCGCCTCAACCCATCAGACTGCTACATTTTGGTGTCATTCATTTCGTTGACTTCGGACAGGACAAAGTTGGGGTTCTCGTAGCCTTTCTTCAATCTGGCCTTGGCATCTCTCTCGTTGTAGAGGCACAGAGCACAGTGAGGAGTCTCTACCTCCACGGTCTTACTGAAGTTGTGAAAATCGACCCGGTACTTCCCTTCCTTGGTCTTGGAGACAATGGGGGCAAAGCGGTAGCCCCAGAGCACTTCCTCGGGGACATAGGATGTGCGAACCTGGCAGGTGGCGCTCGTGGACTCCACCGTGCCATCGAGGAACACCACCAACTCAAAGTCCTGCTGGAGGATGGTCTCCGCCGCCATGTGAAAGAATGGGCTGTTCTGATCGATGATGTGGTAAATGGTCAATGGGGAGATGAAGAACAGGTTTTCATTGCCGGCATCCACCACAAAGTTGATGTTGATCTGGTCCAGGATGATGGTCTCCCCCTCGGGGGTGACGGTGGTCCTCAAGAGTTTCCCGTAGATGTGACTTCCGATGAGCAAGCTCTTCCTGAGGTTGGCCACCCGGATCAAGAGGCACAGCTTGCCACCCCGTTTGCTGATCACGGCATTCTTGCTGAAGGTGATGGTCTTGGCACATTTCTTGGATCTCGAGATTTTGGCCAAGATGGCCCCGCACATGAACGAGTTGATGATGACCCCCAAGATCGACTGGAAGATGAGTAGGAAAATGGCGGTGCCGCACTGTTCCGTCACGCACCGGAACCCATACCCAATGGTCACTTGGGTTTCCAGGGAAAACAGGAAGGCAGAGGTCATGCCGTTGATGTTCTCCACACATGGAGTGTGGTTCCGGGAAGGATGGAACTCTGGGAGATCTTTGTGGATGTAAGCGACAGCATACCAAAGCAGGCCAAACAGGAACCAGCTTCCTAAGAAGGCCGTGATGAAAATGGTCATTTTGTATCTCCACTTGAGGTCCAGCACGGTGGTCCAGATGTCCACAAGGAATATGAACCTGGACTGCTCTTCCACATTACCAAACTCTATGTTGCACCTGCCATCTTTGGAAACCAGTCTTGCTCTCCGGCGAGCATGCCCCAGCTGGTGAGTGCTCAAGTATTTCTGCAGGTATTTGAACATCTTTTGGTCCACACTCCAATCTGGAAAAAAATATCAAAGTGGAAAAGAAAAAATGATAACTACGATGACTGGTAACAGCTGCAGCAAGGGAAATCATCCATTCATTCAATCAATCATATTTATTGAGCACTTACTGTGTGCAGAGCACTGTACTAAGCACTTGGAAAGTACAATTCGGTAACAGAGACAATCTCTACCCAACAAGGGGCTCATAGTCGAGAAGGGGGAGACAGACAACAAAACAAAACAACTAGACAGACATCAATAGCATCAAAATGGAAAAATAGAATTATAGATATATATACATCATTAATAAAATAAATAAAATAATAAATATGTACAAATATAACCCAGTGCTGTGGGACGGGGAAGGGGGTAGAGCAGAGGGAGGGAGTAGGGGCGATGGGGAGGGGAGGAGGAGCAGAGGAAAAGGGAGACTCAGTCTGGGAAGGCCTCCTGAAGGAAGTTAGCTCTCAGTAGGGCTTTAAAGCGGGGAAGAGAGCTAGTTTGGTGGCACTGTAGAAGATATAAAATCATCGGGTTGGACAGAGTCCCTGTCTCACATGGGGTTCACAGTCTAAATAGGAAAGAGTAGGATTTAATTCACATATTACAGATGATGAAACTGAGCCATAGAGAATTGAAATTACTTGTCTGAAGGTCACACAGCAGACAAGTGGCAGGGCCAGGATTAGAACCCACAACCTCTGACTCCCAAGTCCGAGCTGCCACTAGGCCATGCTGCTTCTCAAATAATGCTCTGAAGGTGGAGAGAGTGGTGGTCTGGTGTATATGGAGGGGAATGGAATTCCAGACTAGGAGGAGGATGTGGGAAAGGGATCAGTGGGGAGATAGATGAGATCAGGGCTTAGTGAGTAAACTGGCGCTAGAGGGGCGGACTGTGCAGACTGGGCTGTAGTAAGGGATTGGTGAGGTGGGACGGGACAAGTGGATTGAGTGCTTTAAAGCCAATGGTAAGCAGTTTCTGTCAGAGGTAATCAGAGTTTCTTGATGAGTGGGGAGACACGGACTGAACATTTTTGTTGATAAATCATCTGGGTAGCCTAGTGAAATATGGCCTGGAGTGGGGGAAGTCAGGATGCCAGAAGGTCAGCAAGGAGGCAGGTGTAGGAGTCAAGGAGGGATAGGGGAAATGCTTGGATTAGCATGGTAGCAGTTTGGATGGAGAGCATAGGGTGGATTTTAGCAATGCTGTGAAGGTAGAGAGTAACAGGATTTGGTGACAGATTGAATATGTGGATAGAATGAGAGAGATGAGTCGGAGGCAACTTCAAGATTACAGGTTTGTGAGATTGAGAGGATAGTGGTGTTGTCTACAATCATAGGAAAGACAGGGGAGGACAGGATTTGGGTGGGAAGATAAGGAGTTCAGTTTTGGACATGCTTAATTTGAGGCATTCACAGGACAGCCAGGTAGACATGTGCTGAAAGCAGAAGGAAATGTGAGATTGCAGGGAAGGAGAGATGTCAGAGCTGCAGATGTATATTTGGGAATCATAATAATAATAATGATGGCGTTCGTTAAGCGCTATGTGCCAAGCACTATGTGCCAAGATACAAGGTAATCAGGTTGTCCCACGTGGGTCTTAATCTCCGTTTTACAGATGAGATAACTGAGGCACAGAGAAGTGAAGTGACGTGCCCAAAGTCACACAGCTGCTAAGTGGCAGAGCCAGAATTAGAACCCACAACCTCTGACTCCCAAGCCCGGGCTCTTTCCACTAACCCACGCTGCTTCTAATAATCATCTGCAGAGAGATGGTTACTGAAGCCATGGCGGCGAATGAGTTCTCCAAGGGATTCAATATCTGTTCTCGCTCCTTCTTAGATTGTAGGCCCCTTATGGAACTTAATCATCTTGTATCTACCCCAGCGCTTAATACAGTGCTTGGCACTTAAATACCACAGTTAGTATTATAATGATCACAAAGCAGGGAGTCCCCCCCCACCACACACCTTCACAATGGCTCTTCCTAGCTCACCAGAGAATATGTCACCACACACCCTAAGGAAAGAGGAGGGAGAGGGGTCGCACCCACCAGGGTGAGAAAGCCTTTCACACTACCTTGATTTGATGCAAATGTGTTTTTTAAATAGAATTCAAAATTTCCCTCCAGCAATGTGTTTGTTAACAGGAGGCAGGAAGTGAAACCGGCTCAAAATGGATTATCAGCCAAAGACTCACTAAACAAACTCTATTTCACCACCGACAGGTAAGAGTCCCAAACGTCAACCGTCAACAGCATTGGCGCTGAATTTCAAGATGCTCATGTACATCATCCTCCAGGTGGGACCTCCCTACACCAGCCTGCTATTTTAATGTGTCAGACCCGGGGGTGGGTGTTACCCCTAGACTGTAAACCTCTTGTGGGCAGGGAATGGGCCTACCAACTCTATTTGATTTTTCTCTCCCAAGCACTTCTAATACCAGCTTTGCCAGTTGCAATAATAATTATGGTATCTGTTAAGCACTTTCTAGGTGTCAAGCATGGTTCTTAGTGTGGGGATAGATACAAGTTAATCAGGTTGGACACAGTCCCTGTCCTACATGGGGTCTTAATCCCCGTTTTACAGATGAGGTAACTGAGGCCCAGAGAAGTGAAGTGACTTGCTCAAGGTCACCCAGCAGAAATGTGGTGGAGCTGGGATTAGAACCCAGGGATTTGTGACTCCCAGGCCCATGATCTATCTACTAAGTCATGCTGCTTCTACTAATCCATGTTGTTTCCACTAAGCACATGTCTGCTGTGTGACCTTGGGCAAGTCACTTAACTTTTCTGGGCCTCAGCTCATCTGTAAAATAGGATTAGGACTGTGAGTCCCATGTGGGACAGGAACTGTGTCCAGCCCGATTAGGTTGTATCTACCACACTGCTTAGTACAGCTCCTGACACACAGTAAACACTTAAATACCATGGAAAAAAACCCCACTTAGTACAATGCTCTGCACACAGTAAGCACTCAATAAGTTCAACTGATGATGATCAATCAATCAATTGTATTTATTGAGTGCTTACTGTGTGCAGAGTACTGTACTATGAACTTGGGAGAGTACAATGTAATGTGGTAACAGACACATTCCCTGCCCACAGCTAGGTTACAGTTTAGAGGAGATAATCAGGTTGGACACAGTGATGATGATGATATTTGTCTGTTTATTGTGTATTGTACTTTCCCAAGTGCTTAGTACAGTGATATGAATTGATGGGCAGGATGTGATGGGTAGGACCTTAGACAGGAAATGGATGGGAGTTCTGGGCTGGGTGGAGTCTAACCCACTAAAACCCAGACTTGTTGTTGCCCTTTCTGAGGCTTGGCTGGGCTGCTCAGAAATAGCAATGAAAGGTGGTTTCGGCGAACCCCTCCCCATTGCCCCTCTCCTCCCTGACGGTGGTCTAACCAGGCAGCTGTGCAGGCAGGGGAAAGCTGAGGTGAAGGTGGCTCACCCTCTCCTTTTCCCCCCTCCCCCACAGGAAGCCATTTCAGTTTTGGGCTGGCCTCAGGGGACCAGGCCCAAGCAAGGAGCCATTCCAGACCCCCAGTGGTTAAGCCTAGCCCTGGGTTAGTCCATGACAGCCAGGGGAGCTGAGTGTTTCTCCCCTTGATCTAGGGGTAACTCGGGGGCTGGAAAAAGAAGAAGGTTTCTCCTTTCTTCACATGGGGGTTGGATAGTGACCCTCTCCCTGCACCAGGACAGGACCATCTCTGCCCCTGCTCTCTCCCCCTCCCTCCAGGCTCGCATCTCCTCCTGCTTTCAGGAAATCTCCATCTGGATGTCTGCCCGCCACCTAAAACTCAACATGTCCAAGACTGAACTCCTAGTCTTCCCTCCCAAACCCTGCCCTCTCCCTGACTTTCCCATCACTGTTGACAGCACTACCATCCTTCCCATCTCACAAGCCCGCAAACTTGGTGTCATCCTCGACTCCGCTCTCTCATTCACCCCTCACATCCAAGCCATCACCAAAACCTGCCGGTCTCAGCTCCGCAACATTGCCAAGATCCGCCCTTTCCTCTCCATCCAAACTGCTATCCTGCTCATTCAAGCTCTCATCCTATCCCGTCTGGGGTAGATTACAAGTTAATCAGGTCAGGCACAGTCCCTAATCCCCCATGGAGCTCACAGTCTAAGTAGGGGGAGAACAGGCACTGAATCTCCATTTTACAGGTGAGGAACCTGAGGCACAAAAAAGTTAAGTGACTTGCCCAAGTTTACACATCAGGGAAGTGGCAGAGCCGGGATTAGAACCCAGGTCCTCTGACTCCCAGGCAGGTCTCTTTGTCCTAGGTCACTCACTCCAGGGTCTTTGCTTCCTTCTCAATAAAAGGGGAAGAAGACAGCAGTTCTGGGTCCCTCTTAGATTGCGAGCCCCCTGTGGGACAGGGGATGTGTCTGATCTGATTATCTTCTATCTTCCCGGTGCTTTGTCACGGAGTTAGCACATAATATGTATAAATGTCATACTTGTTATCTGTGTTTAACCAGAACCAAAGGGAATGCAGCGGAGACTCAGGGCTCCATTATTGGAGGGCTTGGGAGATGGCCCCTGTCATCCTTTCCCCCTATCAAAGCGGCATAAGGACCCACTTTCTGGACTCCTGAGCTCTGAACCTATGCCCCAGTGGCAGCCTCAAGATGCTCGTGATACAATGAAGATGATTCAGTCACTTCTCATGCTCACCCGCTCCCTCCTAGTTAGCCCAGGTTTTCAGTTTCTCTTTTATTTTTTGCCTTCTACCCCTTACCCACCCTGAGGTCCAGCTCCCTTTCTAGTGGCCCTTGTGCCCAACCCTGAGGTGCCCAGATTTGGACAGGGATCCTGTAAAATTGAGGAAAGGTGAGATCACCCGATGGGAACTCACCCAAGGCCTCAGAGTACCAAAATGTCCTTCTTCAGCATGAGGAAAAAATGGGCATCAAACTGCCCCACAGTAGGAGTTTGGTGGGAAGACCATGCCTTCCCATTAATAAAAAAAAAAGTATTTATTGAATTCCTACTAAGTGCGGACCACTGTATTAAGGCCTTGGGGGAGGATAATACAGTTAGTAGACATGATCCCTGCCTTCAAGCAACTTATGTTGAATAGTATTTATTGAACACCTACCATGTGCAGAGCATTGTTACTGAGCACTGAAGAAGCATAGCAGAGGTAGTAGACATGATCTGTGTCTTCAAGGAGCTTGCAATCTAGTGTGGGGAGACAGATACACCACTTACCACTCCTGGCTACTCTCCAGCAGCCAATCCTAAGCCCTGGAGGGGCAGGGAGAAGCTGTAGCCACTAAGGCTGCAGTGTTTCTGGTAGGCACCATCTTCACCGCCCAGCAGCTTTGCCTAGGGACATATCTTTAAATTATATATTATAAATTACTCATTTATATTAATGTCTGTCTCCCTCTCTAGGTTGTAAGCTTGCTATGGGCAAGGAATGTGTCCACTTATTCTGTTGTATTATACTCTCTCAAGATCTTAGTACAGTCTCTGCACATAGTAAGTGCTCGATAAATACCGTTGGTTGATTGACACCCTTTATCATCATCCCTGGTCTGGGGACACTCTCCTATTGGCTGTCGGGCTGACTCTTGTCCAATCCATTGCTCTTCGGGAGGAAGAGTATTAGGGAGAGGAAACAATATAGGTTATATGCTACCCAGAACTTCTCTGGCCATGAGAAAGCAGAGGGTCTAATCTGCGCTAAGGTCATTGAGGTGATTGGGTGCCACCCATCATTGAGTGGTAAGTGCTGAACCAACACCAATGATTTTTTGGGTATTTTTATGCATTTACTATGTGTTGAGCACTGTTCTAAACACTGTGGTAGATAATCAGGTTGAGCACAGTCCCTGTCAGACATGGGGCTCACAGTCCAAACAGGAGAAAGAACCAACATTAAATTCCCATTTTACAGATGCGGAAGCCGGGGCCCAGAGAAGTTATGTGACATGCCCAGGGTCACACAAGTAGAGAAGCAGGAATTAGAACCCAGGTCCTCTGACTCCCAAGATGACTGATGACCCATATGGATCTAGTCCTGCCCCCAGAATGTCAATAGGCAATGACCAAGGCCCGTGAGGGCTGAGAAAGATGGAAAACACCAGGGGAGTAAAGGGAATGACTCAACTCAGAAGCCAAGATGTACAGCACTATTGCATTGTACTTTCCGAAATGCTTAGTGCAGTACTCTGTACTGTACAGTACTCTATAGTACTCTGCAGAGACACTGCATGGCTTAGTGGATAGACCAAGGACTTGGGAATCAGAAGGACCTGGTTTCCAATCCCAGCTCTGCCACTCTCTCATGTGTCATCTAGGGCAAATCACTTAACTTTTCTGTGCCTTAGTTTCCTCATCTGTAAAATAGGGGTGAATCCTGGGAGTCCTATGTGGGTCAGAGACTGTGTCCAACTTGATTTTGTATCTACCTCAGCTCTTAGAACAGTGCCTAGAATGTAGTAAATGCTTAACAGATGCCACAATTTATTGATTTTATTTTAATTCTGCCCACATTAAGCACTCAAAAAATATTTTGATCATTTGAATGATTGATTCAGAGTCCAGTGTCTAGCTCCCCAGCTGCTTCCAACTCACTTCCTGAAGAGAAGTCTTGGAAAAGAGCAGAAGGGATGGCAAGGGATCAATCAATCAATTATATTTATTGATCGCTTACTATGTGTGAGCACTGTACTAAGTGTTTGAGAGTGTAGTGCAACACAATTAGCAGACAAGTTCCATGCCCATAACAAACTTTCAGTCTAGGGGATGGGCATGGAAGGATGCAAGAAGAGGGGGTACTAGAGAATGGAGAACGGAGCAAGAGGATGCATTTGATCTCAATAATAATAATAATAATGGCATTTATTAAGCGCTTACTATGTGCAAAGCACTGTTCTAAGTGCTGGGGAGGTTACAAGGTGATCAGGTTGTCCCACGTGGGGCTCACAGTCTTAATCCCCATTTTACAGATGAGGTAACTGAGGCGCAGAGAAGTGAAGTGACTTGCCCAAAGTCACACAGCTGACAATTGGTGGAGCCGGAATGCGAACCCATGACCTCTGACTCCAAAGTCCGTGCTCTTTCCACTGAGCCACGCTGCTTCTCAATAATAATTAGAGTATATAATTAGAGCTTTTATTAAGGCTTTACTATGGGCTAAGTACTGTGATAGATACAAGGTCATTAGCTCATACACAGTCCCTGTCCCACATGGACCAGCAGTATATTTTATTCCCATTAAAACAATGAAGAAAACTAGGGTCCAGTGAGGTGAAGTGACTGGCCAAGGTCACACAGCAGGACAGTGGCAAAGCTGGGACTAGAACCCATGCTTCCAGTCAACCGATGGTTTTTACTGACTGATTACTGTGTGTGCAGAGCACTGTACTAAGTGCTTAGAAAGTCCAATACAGCAGATTTGGTAGACGCATTCCCTGCCCACAAGGAGTGTTCAATTTCATACTCTTTCAACCAGGCCATGTTACCTCCCTAGATATAAAGGACATTCATCTTGGCAAATATTTTGAGGTTCATAAGACATTCCCAGTTCTGGCCCTGACCTCCCACGATAAACCAGTAGCTGTGATATCAATCAATGGCTATTGAAAGCTAACTTTGTGATATCCTAAAAACAGGGTATACCTGAAGCTAACCTATAAAGTGGTCCTAGCAATCCTCCATTTCAAAATCTTATTCTGGAGGAGTCCAGAACCAGCAGTACAAAACCATATCTCTGATTGGCATTTAGATTCTTTTGTGCCACCTGCCTTCTTTTCAGCTGCCCCTGATTTCTGCCAGACCCTCCCCCCTCCATCTACTTGGCTGTCTGCCCACTGACATTTGAAAGTGTCAAGCAACTAATCGACCAATCAATTAATCAGTTGTATTTATTGAGCACTTACTATGTGCAGAGCACTGTATTAAGCACTTGGAAAAGTACAACAGAATTAGAAGACATGTTCCCTGCCCATAACAAGCTTACACTTGGTTATTCCCTAGCCAATCCCCTACTTGTGTTTCTTCTTTTTAACTCTCAGTGGGTTTCAATATCAGTGGCCCCAGTTTCCTCACTTGTAAAATGGGGATTCACTGACTCTTCACCTTTCCTCTTAGACTGTGAGTCCCAGATGGGACAAGGACCATGATCAACCTGCTTAACTTGCATAACAATAATAATAATGATGATGATGATGATGGCATTTATTAAGTGCTTACTATGTGCAAAGCACTGTTCTAAGCACTGGGGAGGTTACAAGGTGATCAGGTTGTCCCACGGGGGGCTCACAGTGTTAAACCCCATTTTACAGATGAGGTAACTGAGGCCCAGAGAAGTCAAGTCTTGCCCAAAGTCACCCAGCTGAAAATTGGTGGAGCCGGGATTAGAACCCATGACCTCTGGCTCCCAAGCCCATGCTCTTTCAACTGAGCCATGCTGCTTCATGCTGCATCCACCCTAGTGCTTAGTTCAGTGCTTGGCACACATTAAGAGCTTAACAAATAACCACAATTATTATTAGTAGTAACCGTAATAGAAATAGCCCACACTGAATGTTTCTGGGCTCCAGGCCTGGTAGTGCTTTTGGACTGTCCTGCTCAGTTCTCTCTCACACACATCTGCCAATCTTCCCAGCAACTTAGGTCTCAAAAAAAAATATTTATCACCTATCTTCCAGCTCACCCTCTGCTCCACTCTGATTGCTGGCCAGTAGGTTGGGCAAGAGAACCCAAGTTTGCATAATGTTCAAATAGATACAAGTAGATATAGACAGAATACACATTTACAAGACAACAGCAAGATAGCCCCAAAGGAAAGGAGATAGGGAGTTAATCTCCCCATACAACACTAGGTGTTACTTAAGAGACCCAGGATGGGGGAGGAAGAGAACTCTCTCTTCCTGTATCTTACTGGATTTACTCAGCAAAATCTGATATTTACATAAAATGGTCTTTTTTTTTACAACTCCTGTGCTAAACCAAGCCGGTCAATTCATTCAAACAGGGAGAAGACTGATCTATAAAAGATGAAAGAGGCCCTGAGAAATTCACCCTCTGACAAAATCCATTACTCACATGTCCTGCTTCGCTTAAACAATGAGGAATAATTCATTCTCACCATAGTTCCAAGCACTATATTGTTTTTCAAACATCCAGAAGATCATTGGTTACTCTGGGCTGGAAAATATGTAAGCCACGTGGTATTGGGCTTCTTTTGAATGAAATCAGCAAATCTTAATAGCGAGCAGAGAACTGCACATTGGCTAATATTTACCAAGGTATTTTCAAGAGGCTCTTAAAGCCAAAGGATTCCTGTATATTTTTTATGATGGTATTCGTCAAGCACTTACTATGTATCCAACACTGTTCTAAAAACTGGGGAAGATACAAGTTAATATAGTTCCTATTTCACATGGGGTTCATAGAGACTGGGTACTGAATCCAGAGCTCCAGTTGGCTCTTTTAGGTCAGGCCTACACTGGCCAAGAGAAGTGGAAGATGGCTACCATGATCTGTACCATTCAAATCTGTAAAGTGCTCTGACCTCCAGAAGACCAATGTCATTTGGGGCAAGTTAGAGCCAAACCTGCAGTGGGTGAACTCCTTAGATGCCATAAAGCATGAGAAGTCAAGCATTCATTCATTCATTCATTCATTCAGTTGTATTTACTGAGCAATTACCATGTGCAGAGCACTGTACTAAGCATTTGAGAGAGTACTATACAACAATAGACATATTCCCAGCCCACAGTGAGCTTACAGTCCTAGAACACAGTCTAGAGCATGAGCTACAGTCTAAAAGCATCACTGGTCCCACCTCCAAACCCAGCTCCTGCCTCCCAACATAAGTTTACTTGATTGATAACGTTTTGAACTTTTCTACTCTTCTCCCACCAATGTCCCCCATCCCCGCTGCCAGGCCAGGAGACACATGAGAAGTACCCAGAGTCCAAATTGTCTAGGAGCCTGTGGGACAGGGAAGGACTACTGCCACCCCTGGGCATCAGTTGTCAATCAGGTGTTCCCTGGGCCAATCAGAAGGCACGTGTGAGGAAACACCACTTCAACCTTCTCACTCTAACTCGGTCTCATCCACCTTGCCACTGACCTCTCGCCCACATCCTGCCTCTTGGCCTGGATTGTCCTCCCTCATCATGTCGGAAAGATAATTGTTCTCCACCACTTCAAAGCCTTACTGAAGGCATAATGTCCTCCAAGAAGCTTTCCCTGACTATGACCTTCCTTCTGTGTCGCTCTTACTTGCTTCTTCATTCATCCTCCCTCCCATCCCCACGGCATACATTTATATATCTGTATACAGATGTAATTTATTTATCTATTTATTTACTCATATTAATGTCTGTCTTGTCCTCTAGACTGCGAGTTTGCTGTGGGCAGGAATGTGTCTGTTGTTATATTGTACTCTCCCACACGTTTAGTACAGTGCTTTGCACTCAGTAAGTGCTCAAAAAATACAACTGAATGAAGGAATGAATCCAGCTGCCTTATCTCCACAGATCCAACCTGGTGCTTTTAAGGTAAACCAAGTTCTAATTGAACCCCCAAACCCTCTGACATATGAGGCCAGGAATGCCATAGCCAGGAAGAAGTAAGGGGGTTCGGCTCAAATTTTTTTGGTTCTTTTGTTGGCTGTCATCACAGTATCAGTTTATCAAAAGAGACCTCTAGAACACAGGATCCTCCAGTACAATGAGAAGTAGCGTGGCTCAGTGGAAAGAGCACAGGCTTTGGAGTCATGGGGTCATGGGTTCAAATCCCAGCTCTGATAATTGTCTGCTGTGACTTTGGGCGAGTCACTTAACTTCTCTGTGCCTCAGTTACCTCATCTGGAAACTGGGGATTAAGACTGTGAGCCCCCATGGGACAACATGATCTCCTTGTAACCTCCCTAGCACTTAGAACAGTGCTTTGCACATAGTAAGTGCTTAATAAATACCATCATCATCATTATTATTATTACAATCCCTGAGGCCCTTCTGCCTTAGCCAGGGGAGCATCTGCACTTCTATCCAGGGGTTGCAGGAAATGATCCCTCTTTCATTCATTCATTCAACCATATTTATTGAGTGCTTACTGTGTGCAGAGCACTGTACTAAGCAATTGGGAAGGACAAGTTGGCAACATATAGAGACGGTCCCTACCCAACAATAGGCTCACAGTCTAGAAGGGGGAGACAGACAACAAAACAAAACATGTGGACAGGTGTCAAGTCATCAAAATAAATAGAAATAAAGCTAGATGCACATCATTAACAAAATAAATAGAAGGCACATCTCCAAGTGGCCTTCCCTGACTAACCTCCACTTTCCTCTTCTCCCACTCCCATCTGCGTCACCCTGACTTGCTCCCTTACTTCATCCTGCCTCCCAGCAACAAGGTGCTTATGTCCATATCTGTTAATTAATTTATTTATATTAATTTCTGTTTCCCCCTTTAGACTGTAAGGTCTTTGTGGGCAGGGAATGTGCCTGTTCACTGTTACATTGCAAAATTGGAATCCCTGAACTCTGTTAGGGTTTGAGGGTGAGAGACCTGGAAGCCTTTATGACAGTGAGATGACTTGGAGGCCTTCTTCCAGGCTGTTGCCTCCCTTGAGCTGGGAGGAGTGAGAGGAGGAGGAACCCAGGCTGAGCTGTGAAGTTTCCCACATTCCAAAGCCCACCACTTCCCAGAGCAGAATCCTCCAGTAGCCCCAAGTCATCAAGGGATTTGGGATACCCCAAGGAGTCCAGCAGTGGCATGGAAGAGAGTAGAGGTTAAAGGTCAGAGACTCAATTTTACTGTGTGGAAGGAGACAATGGTAACCATTTCCATATTTTTCCGAGAAAACTCTATGGATACACTACCAGAAGGATTGCAGTTGGAGGTGGGGTGTTCTGGGAGAGACGTGTCCATGGCACCTCTATGGGTCAGAGATGACTCGATAGCATAAGACAAGACAAGGAATCCAAGCCTGCAGGAAACTGTAACCAGCAGAACCAATTCTCAGTCAGTCAGTCAATTTTATTGATTGAGCACTTACTGCTTGCAGAGCACTGTATTAAGTGCTTGGGAGAGAACACTATAACAATAAACAGACACAATCCCTGCCCACAAGGAGCTTACAGTCCAGAGCACTTAGAGTTTCAACACACTCACTTTGGTGTCCCCCAACTTTCTCTGTAGTCTTTTTCTTTCTCCCAAGGTCTGACACGCTTGCAGACACAGGTACACACACACATATGCACATCCACATACATGTGCATACCCACACTCCCGAGATATTGACCCTCCCGGCACCTGCACCCCCACCCTCCAGACTGCTCTGTTTATTCTTTCATTCAGTCATATTTACTGAGTGATTACTGTATGCAGAGCACTGTACTAAGTGCTTGGGAGAGCACAGTATGACAATAAACAGAAACATCCCCTGCCCACAGTGAGCTTACAGTCTAGAGGTGGAGATGTTGAACCAGTGTAGGGGATAGAGCATGGCCTGGGAGTCAGAAGGTCATGGGTTCTAATCCTGACTCCACCACTTGTCTGCTGTGCGTCCTTGGGCAAGTCACTTCACTTCTCTGGGCCTCAGTTCTCTCATCTGGAAAATGGGGACTAAGACTGTGAGCCCCATGTGGGACAGGGATTTGAACCTTATATTTGGGTGGACTAGGAACTGTATTAACTTGTATCTTCCCCAGTTTTTAGAACAGTGTTGGATACATAGGAAGTGCTTGATGAATACCATAATAAAAAATATACAGGAATCCTTTGGCTTTGAGAGCCTCTTGAAAATACCTTGGTAAATATTAGCCAATGTGCAGCTCTCTGCTTGTTATTAAGATTTGCTGATTTCAAATCCCTAACCTGATTGGCTTATATCCACCCAGTGTTTAGTACAGTTCCTGGCACATAATAAGCATTTAACAAATATCATAATTATTCTTCTTATTATTATTATTAGTCTGATGAGGCAGCATCCAGGGTCCAATGAGAAACCACACCTAGTGCCCAAGGAGGTGCATAGGCAAAGGAGAGAACCAAAGGCAGTGGTAAAGGGAGAAAATGAGAGAGAGAGAGAGAGAGAGAGAGAGAGAGAGAGTCTGAGTGCCCTTCTCAATACCCTCCCTTCCAAGTGCACTGTGGGATGCAGTGAGGGTTGGTGGGAGCTGTGTTAGCTTGGTGGGGAAGCTGGGCCTCTGAACCTATTTTCTCTCCAAGGTGGCTCCCAGTCAATCATGGATGATGGCACAGAGGAGCAGGGACAAAATGAAATGGAAGTTATGAGCCATTAGTCAAAGAGCATTTATCCGGCATCTGCTGTGCGCAGAGCACCATACTAAGGTAAGAACTGTAGGCTCTTGGGTAGGCCTTTGACAGGAAACCAAGGTCCCGACAAGCATGCCAGCAGACCAGAAGCACAAGTCAGCAGCAGTTAAGAAGTCAGCAGTTGCCAGGTCTGACGCCTGCTTGGCCTTTGACTCTCGGTGCCACTGCTGGAGCTGTGATTGATGAGGAACAGAGGGTTCCAGCTGGGTTCACCGTGCTGATCTGCCACCATAAATTATCATCTGGAGGGCCAGAGAGCTCTGAGTTCTCCACACACAGTATGACCTTGGGTAAGTTTCCTGACCTCTTTGTGCCTCTGCCCCTGACTGCTCCAGGCTGAATAAAGGGAAGCAGGGTTACCTAGTGGAAAGTGAGTCAGTTGTATTTATTAAGAGCTTACTGTGTGCAGAACACTGTATTAAGCACTGGGGGGGGGGATACAATATAATAAAAGACCCATTCTCTGACCACAATCAGCTTACAGTCTAGAGCAGAACACAGATATTAATATAAACAAGTGAATTACAAATATGTACATAAGTGTGGTAGGGCTGGGAGGCAGGTGAAGAAAGGGAAAAGAGGGCTTAGTCAGGGAGGCGTCTTGGAAGAGATGTGCCTTCAATAAGGCTACTAAGTGAAGGGGGTTGGTAATTATCTGTCAGATATAAGGAGGGTGGGCATTCCAGGCCAGAGGTAGGACATGGGCAGGAGGTCGGCGGCAAGATAGAAGAGATCGAGGTACAGTGAGAAAGTTGGCATAAGAGGAGCAGAGGATGAGGGCTGGGTTTTAGTAGGAGAGTAGCGAGGTGAGGTAGGAGGGGGCAAGGTGATTAAGTGCTTTAAAACCAATGGTGAGGAGTTTCAGTTTGATGAGGAGGTGGATGGGCAACCACTGGAGATTCTTGAGGAGTGGAGAAACATGGCTGGAATGTTTTTGTAGAAAAATGATCTGAGAAGCAGAGTAAAGTATGGACTGGAGTGGGGAAAGACAGGAGGCAGAGAGGTCATCAAGGAGGCTGATATAATAATCGAGGTGGGACAGGATAGATGATTGGATTAACATGGTAGCAATTCATAGGGTGAGGAAAAGGCAGATTTTAGCGATGTTGAGAAGGTTGAACCAACAGGATTTAGTAACAGTTTGAATAAGTGGGTTGAAAGAGAGAAAGGAGTCAAGGATAACACTAAAGTTACGGGCTTGTGAGACAGGAAGGGTGGTGCTGTCTATGGTGATGGAAAAGTCAGAGGGAGAACCGGGTTTGGGTGGGAAGAAATCTGGGTTCAGATCCTCACTCTGCCACTTGTATGCTCTGTGACCTATAAGCTCGTTGTGGGCAGGGATTGCCTGTCTTTATTGCTGAACTGTACTTTCCAAGTGCTTACTTAGTACAGTGCCCAAACTGAGTGCCCCCTTATTCCTCCCCTCCCCATCGCCCCCATTCCCTCACTCTCCTCTACCCCCTTCCCCTCCCCACAGCATTTGTGTATATTTGTACATATTTATTACTCTATATTTTATTAATGATGTGTATGTATCTATAATTCCATTTATTTTGATGGAATTAACACCTGTATACTTGCTTTGTTTTGCTGTCTGTCTCCCCCTTCTAGACTGTGAGCCCATTGTTGGGTAGGAACTGTATATGTTGCTAAATTGTACTTTCTAGCCGCTTAGTACAGTGCACATAGTAAGCACTCAGAAAATATGAATGAATGAATGAAGTCACTTCACGTCTCTGTGCCTCAGTTACCTCACCTGTAAAATGGGGATTAAATCCTCCTCCCTCTGACTTGGACTGTGAGCCCCATATGGGACAGGGACTGTGTCCTACTTACCTGATTATCTTGTATCTATCCCAGCACTTAAGACAGTGTCTGGAACATAGCAAGTGCTTAACAAGTATCATTTAAAAAATATAATTTTTTAGAAGGGTCTAAATTTCAACCCCCCTAAACAAGGCAACCTTGTTTCCCATGGACTCAGTCTTTAGGCTTGCCTAATTTAATGAAATTATATCAGGGGTTTTTACCTAATAATAATCATAATAATGGTATGTATTAAATGCCATACTATCTACCATATACTGCCAAACACTGTGATCACTGCTGGGGTAGATACAAAATAAACAGATCAGATACAATCCCTGTCCCACACGGGGCACACAACCTGTGAAGTAGAGAAAGAAGGAACCTAAATTCCTATTTTACAAAGGTGGAAACTGAGGTATCCTGCTTTTAGACAGAGGTTTCAACCAGACACTTCAACAGGCTTAAACATCAGGTGATCAGCCTTCTATTCCCAGCTCTGCCACTAATCTGTTGCATGATATTGGACCAATCACTTAACTTCTCTGGTCCTCAGCTTCTTCATCTGTAAAAGAGGGTTGAAGAGACCAGCTGTCCCTCCCTCTTAGACTCTGAGGCCTGTTGGGGATTGAAACTGATTATCCTCTAGACTGTAAACTCCTTGTGGGCTACATGTCTACCAAATCCATTATATTGTACTCTCCCAAGTACTCAGCAAACAGTAGATGCTCAATAAATATGCTTGATTGATTGTGTCTACCCCAGTGGTTAGCACAGTGCTTGGCCCATAGTTTGCACTTAACAACTATTATTAGCATTAATGCTATTATTATTATTACCATCTAGAAGCAATACTTCCCCTCCCACCTCCAAATGCACCATCTGCAGAAAGCAAGGCAAACTTGTCAGACCCCTCCCACCCCACTCCCTTGCAGCTCTCAAAATGCTTCACTGAAATTTGCCTTCAGGAAGACAAAAGACAGCATCATGGAGAGGTCCTCACCAACAGTTTAGCTAAAAAATTCAAGCCTCAGGCATATACTGTGATCTCAAATATCCAGCTAACTCAGGTGAAACATACCTCAGCCTGAAGTGTCAGGAGGATTGAGGCCAAAAGTAGCCCATCAGGCCTGAATTATCCAGATTCTTAGCTGGCTTAGTTCCCACCCTAGAGGAATGTTAGGGAAGGTCAAATGAGGGACCGATTCTCAGCATCACCCCAGGCCATAGGGAAAAATTGTGCTTAAAACATTTCCCACGATTCTCCTTGTGTTTCACCAGTTCTGCATCAATGGTGTGTGGCATGACCCTCACTGAAATCCGTGCCTCTCTCCAAACCACCCCCATCTGTTCCATTTCCAGTTATCAATCTCATTTGCTTGATGCAGAGTATCTTTTGGGTTCTTTGCCCAGGGGAAGTGAGGGAGAGCTGGAGTGGTGGGTTGCCATATGGATATCTTTACAAACTTGTTTATAGATGCACTTATTTATTGAGCCAGTTCAATCTGATATATTTGGTCCATCTTCTATTCTATCCTTGTTCTTTCTCCTACCCCCACTTTTGGATCATCATTTTTGTTTGCTGATCTCCCCCATTGGATTGTCAACTCCTAGAGAATAGGAAGTATGTGGACTCTCCCAAGTGCCTAGTACAGGGCTTAGCATTCAGTAGGCATCTGTTAAATACCATTGATTGACTGTGACCTGACCTTCTCTCTGGGTGGGGCTTCTGAGAGCAGAGGGGTGGACAGAGGGGTAGGGGCTCTGGGGCAGAGGGGGTGGGTTTGGGAAGTGTGTCTTTCTTTAATTTGTTTCTAAATTGAAGTTGATTCTTGAGGATTTTCCTCATGAAACCAAGATCCCACAGGGGAATACCCCGAAAAGAAACCAGCCCACCTGGAAAAACTCAGAATTAAATTTAAACTTAGAAACAAACCTCAAGAGTCTCAGCCCTTCTCTCAAACCCAAGCCAGGTTCTCCACTTAGATTTTCCTTTCAACTAAAGCCTGGTTCTATGGCTTAGGACTCTTCCTTTTAGCTCCCCAAGGTCTAGGTAGGAAATGTAGGAAAATGTCTTCTCTTCAGTGCTGCCTGAACAATCACCACTAAATGGAAAAGAAAAGCCAGGAAGATCCATCTGTGGTCTACAGAGGCCCCAGGAGGTGCAAGATTGAAGTCTGGTCAGGGACCTTTGAGGGAAATCAGGGAAATTTGGCAGTCTTTGAATGCCCATCTATATGACAGTGTGAGCAGAAACTGGGAACAGCAGGTTCCTCCTGGCTCACAAGTGCTGATGCCCTGAAGCTAATGACTTTGCTTGAAAAGAGAAAGTGGAAAATAAAAAATAGAAGCAAAGGCAGCCAATGACTGCCCAGGGACCTGGAGCCTAGAAGTGTTTTTGTTTTGTCTGTTCTTCAGGTTTTGTTAAGTGCTTACTATGTGCCAGGTGAAGTACTAAGTACTGGTGTAGTTACAACATAATCAAGCAGGACATAATCCCTGACCCACATAATTAACACCAAGGAAGATAAAGCCAAAAATCAGAACAAAATTCCTGACTGTGAAAGCCAAGATCTTATAGCAAATTGCGTTATGAAGAATAAATCTGGCTAGACCAATTTCATTTCTTTCAGCGAGAATGAAAACCCCTGGAGATAAGGGGTACAGTAATGGAGGTAGTTTATTCAATGAGAGAAGTGAATGTGATTCACGGGGATGTGATTCTGTCCCCCTTGATAGTCACATCAAATGCTGCCATTCCAAGTCTAACCCAGGTTCTTGAGGTCCCCCATTAGTGGAACCAGATTAACACATTTTCACCCAAGTAAAATACTCTGTAGATTTCATGTTACGTGCAATCCCTAGCTCTTGCTTTACTCCAGGAAAAGAAAAAAAAATCAACCCTTAGGATTCATCCATTTTTGCCCATCCTCATCACATATATTTGTCTATTATTTGATTATTTCAATTATTCAAATATTAAATTATAATATTCAATTATTTATTCAGCTGTTTCATCCCGACATTTACACTACCTTGGGTTATATCCTTGTACTTTCTCTTTCTCCCTTTATTTCATTCATCAATTAAACATTGGTATTGATTGAGCACCAGCTGTGTACGGAATACGGTACTTAGCACCTGGAAGAATATTATAGATATAGGAGACATGATCCCAGTCCTCAAGAAGTAATATTAATCTCTGTCTCCCCAACTAGATTGTAAGCAGGGAATGTGTTAACAAGTCTGCTGTATCGTACTCTCCCAAATGCTTAGTACAGTGCTCTGCACACTGTAAGAGCTCAATAACTACAATTGATGATGATGATGAGGAGGAGGAGGATATCAGCTAATGGGGGAGCCAGTTGCCACTCTGTGACTTTGGCATGTCACTTAATTTGTCTGGGCCTCAGTTTCCTCACCTGTAAAATAGGCATTAAATAGCTCTTCTTCCTCCCCTAAGACTGTGGGACAGGGTCTGAACTAATTGTATTGATTCTACCACAGCACTTAACATATTGTTTTGGTGCACAGTAAGTGCTTAACAAATAATAATTTGCATTTTCTGGTCTCCTTCATATGAGCTCCCTGAGGGCAGGGAATGTGTGTTTTGGTTCTGGTATTTTCTCATGAGGATATAGTACAGTGTTTTTGACTCAATATCAATCAATTTATTGAGCACTTACTGTGTGCAGACCACTATATAAAGTGCTTGGGAGGCTACAATAAAATAGACAAAATATCTGCTCTCAGTAGGAAAGAAGGGAAAGGGGAAGGAAGAGAGGGAAGAAGGAGGGGTAAGGGGAAGAGGAGGTGAGGAGAGGGGGAAGAGGAGGAGGAGGGACAGGGGAGGAGGAAGAGGAGAGGGAGGAGGAGAAGGAGAAGGAGGAGAAGGAAGAGAAGAGGAGACGGGGAGAAGGAGAAGAAGGAGGAGAAGGAGCAGAAGAAGAAAATTGATTAAACACTTGCTATGTGCCAAGTATGGGATAGATACAAGATAATCAGATTAGACATGTCTCCTGTTTTTCAATATCTCCACAGAGGGTATGCAGCAATCCCCCGTCATCCATCCCACATTCTTTCTTAAATCTAACTTTAATCCCACACGCTAAAACTGAAGCCTATTATCCCTTGCTTGCACCTCAGGAGAGGTGATGTACAGATGGTCAGCAGCCCCCTCCTTCCTCAGCAGTTCACTCTTCAATCAGCCCACAGCCTTCTCTTCTCCAGCCTCAGCAATCCCAACTCCTTTAGCCTTTCGTCCCATGTCCTGCCATTTCTGCCATCAGTGTCTGAACATCCTCCTCATTGGCCCCAGTTAATTCTACCCAGCTCACCTGGAGGCCCAGGCTACATCTCTGCAGGCCATACAGTGACCTGACGATCCCCTGGCTCTCACCGGGATCAGCCTTCCCTTCGTAGCAAGCCACATGTGTACCACTATCTCCCAGGACATCATGGGATGGGGACTGATGGCTGAGACCAGGCCACTCCCCCATGGACCCTCATTGGCAATCTCTCTGGGGAGCAAATCCAGGATTATCACTCCTTCCAAAGAGTGGCTCCCAGCCCACGAGAACGCCCGGCCGATCTGGATGGAGCCAGAATTCTTCAAAGAATTTTGTCCAGGGCAACAGACCGTGAGGGCTTATCCCCAGGGCCTGGAGGATCGGGGACGGTCACCTGAGCTGGGCCCAGTCATCCCCTTTCTGGGGCCAGGGCGCTGGCCTGCTCAGGACCCAAGTCCAGGGGCAAATTGTTAATCATCTCTCTGTAAATGGAGCTGCTTATTGAATGAGTGCCATTGTTGAAATCAGGCCTCGAACCACTGGTGGGGGAGGGTCAGCAGAGAATGGGGAGGGGCATGGGTGATGGGAAACTCCAGATAAATGATATTTTCTGGGGGACGACTCCAAAAATATAACTGTTGTGCTGTAGCTTTGCCACATGATTCCGTCCCAGTGCATAGTAATTGCAGCTCTTGGCAGGGAACATGCATACCCTGAATTTCCCTTCCTGGAGATCCAATATAGGCAAGTAATGCTTGACCATGTTGGGCAGAGGGGATTTAGGAAAAGCAGCCCTGGAGGAATATGATTGGATGCCGGTCTTTCCTTATGGAGGCAACGTGACCTAGTGTAAAGAATGTGAGACTAGTCCAAGCCCTGCCACTGGCCTGCTGGTTGACCTTGGGCAAATCATTTAACTTCTCTAGGCCTTGGTTTCCTCATCTGGCAAATACAGATAAGATATCTGCTTTCCTCAAGGGGGAAAGGGACCATGTCTGAACAGATTGTCTTGTATGTACTACAGAGGATTTGGTAACAGATGGAATATGTGGGTTAAATGAGAGAGATGAGTCAAGGATAATGCCTAGGTCATGGGCTTTTGAGATAGTGATGGAAAAGTCAGGAGGAGGACAGGGTTTGGGTGGGAAGATGAGAAGTTCAGTTTTGGACCTGTTAAGTTTGAGGTGTCGACCAGACACTCAAGTAGAGACATCCTGAAGACTGGAGGAAAAGACTGCAAGAAGTAGAGAAATCCAGCAACAGATGTAGATGTGGGAATCATCTGGATAGAGATGGTAGTTGAAGCCATAGGAGGACAAGAATTCTCCAAGGTAATAGGTGTAGATGGTGTTCTCTCTGGCCTGGAACTCCCTTCCCCTCCATATTTGCCAGACTACCACTCTCCCCACCTTCAAAACCTTATTAAGGTCACATCTTCTCCAAGAGGGCTTCCTTGACTAAGCCCTCTTTCCCCAACTCCCTATTCCTTCTGTGATATCTATGCATTTGTATCTGTACCCTTTAAGCACTTGATATTCACCCTACCCACTTCAGCACCTATGTGCATATCCATAATATATTTATTTACAATAATGTCTGTCTCCCCCTCTAGGTTGTAAGCTCATTGTACTCTTCCAAGGACTCGGTGCAGAGCTCTACACACAGTAAGGGCTCAATAAATGTCACTGATTGATTGAGAATAGAAGTGTCCCAGAGCCTTGAGGGACTCTCATAGTTATTGCAGGGGAGACAGAGGCGCAGCCTATGGAAAAGACTGAGACTGAGTGACCAGAGAGATAGGAGGAGAACCAGGAGAGGCCAGTGTCAGTGAAGCCAAAATTAGATTGGGAGTCAGAGGTTGTGGGTTCTAATCCCAGATGAGCCACTTGTCAGCTGTGTGACTGGGCAAGTCACTTTATCAATCAATCGTATTTATTGAGCGCTTACTGTGTGCAGAGCACTGTACTAAGCGCTTGGGAAGTACAATATGTTACCAATTTGTACTTCCCAAGTGCTTAGTACAGTGCTCTGCACACAGTAAGCGCTCAATAAATATGATTGATGATGATATAGAGACAGTCCCTACCCAATAGTGGGCTCACAGTCTAGAATGGGCTCACAGTCTAGAAACTTATCTGTGCCTCATTTACCTCATTACCTCATTTGTAAAATGGTGATTAAGACTGTGAGCCCCACTTGAGACAACCTGATTACCTTGTATCTACCCCAGTGCTTAGAACAGTGCTTGGCACAAAGTAAGCACTTAACAAATACCATCATTATTATAATGTTTCTAGGAGAAATGAGTAGTCCACAATATCAAAGGCAGCTGAGAGGTTGAGGAGGATTAGGATGAGTAGAGGCCTTTGGATCTGGCAAGAAGGACATCACTGGTGACCTATGAGAGGGCAGTTTCCATGGAGTGAAGCAGGCAGGAGCCAGATTGAAGGGGTCAGGGAGAAAATTGGAGGAAATGGAGACAACGGGTTTAGACAACTTGCTCAGTAGGTTTGGAGAGGAATAGTAGGCAGGAGATGGGGTGATAACTAGAGGGAGTTGTGGGGTCAAGGGAGAGTTTTTTTGGGATAGCAGTGGGGAAGAAGCCACTGGAGAGGGCAAACAGTTGAAGATGGAGGTCAGGGAAGGAAGAAGGGACGGGTCAAGCAAAGGAGTTGGAGGAGCAGGTGGAGGGGCAGATTTTGAGATGAGATCTCCTCTTGAGCTACTGCCAGGAAACATGAGAGAACTGAAGAAGGGGTAGGAGGAGGGAGGAACTGGAGAAGAGAAGGGGAAATTTTAGGAAGCTCATGCCCGATGGCTTCAATTTTATCAATAACGTATGTGGCCAGATCCTTAGGGACAAGTGATTCTTGGATGGTGCAGGGTTTGTCGGGGGTGGGGGGTTTTCGGGGGTAGAGGTTTGAGGAGGCAGTTAAAAGTCTGGGAGTCAAAAAAGATGGAGAAATATTGCCACTTCATAGAGGAAAGGGAAGAATGAAAGCAGGTGAGAATAGTTTGAGTTGGATGAGGTCAGCCTTTTGTCTGGATTTCCACCAGCAGCACTCCTCAGCTCAAGCACAAGAGCAGAGGAAGCAGATTGCGGAGGCGATCCAGGGTTATGGGTTAGTGGTTCTAGATTGGTGTAGGGCCAAGGGAGTGAGAGAGTCAAGTTCACTGGAGAGGGCTGTCATGAGGGTATGGATTTGTGCATCAGAAGAAGGTAGGGTATGGAGACCAAATGGGCATGATGACCTTAGAAAATTGGAGGTGTTCAAAAGATCAAAAAGCAGCATGGCATAATGGATAGGGCACAGGCTTGGGAGTCAGAGATTGTGGACTAGAATCCCAGCTCTGCCACTTGTCAGCTGTGTGACTTGGGGCAACTCACTTAACTTCTCTCTGCCTCAGTTAACTCATGTGTAAAATGGGGATTAAGACTGTGAGCCCCACATGGGACAACCTGATAATCCTGTATCTACCCCAGTGCTTAGAACAATGCTTGGCACATAGTAAGCACTTAAATACCATCGTCATAAAAGGCTCTGTAGGGGAACAGAATGGATTTGCAGGAATGTGAGGGTAAGAAAGCAGATGAGGAGGTTGTGGTCAGATGAGCAGAATGTCCTAGTGAATAGAGCATGGACCTGGGTCTCAGAAGGACCTGGGTTCTAATCCTGCCTCTGCCACTTGTCTGCTGTTTGACCTTGGGCAAATTACTTCAGTTCTCTGGGCTTCAGTTACCTCATCTGTAAAATGGGGATTAAGATTGTGAGCCCCATGTGGTACAGGGACTGTGTCCAAACTAATTATCTTGTATCTATCCCAGTGCTTAAAACAGTGCCTGGCACACAGTAAGCACTTAACCAATACCACAAAAAATGGGCAGGTGAAGAGGTTGTGGTCAGGCAGAGGAATTTCAGAGTTGGAGAGGGTAGAGATTGTACAGTGAATAGAGATAATGGGATCAGGCATTTGTCTAAGTTGGTGAGTGGGTGAGGTGGGGTGGAACAGGAGGTCAGTGGAATTGAGGAATGACAGGAAGCAGGCAGTGGAAGTGTCACCAGGAACATCCACATGGATAATGAAGCCCCCAAGGATCAATATGGAGAGAGAAGGAATGTGAGAAAGCAATCAAAATGGTTCAGAAAGTTGGAAGTGGGGCCTGGGGGGCTATAGATGACTGTGAAAAGTAACTGGAGTGGGTGGGAGAGGCAGATGATGTGGGCTTCAGAGGATGGGAGAGAGGAATGGGAGAGGTGGGATGGTGTGAAAGCAGCACTGGGGAACAAGAAGGTAGCCCACTCCTCGCCCTTTCCCATTGAGTCTTGGGGAGTGTGAGAAGTTGACACCCCCTCAGAAGAGAGCCACAGAAACAGTGTCAGCAGGGGAGAGCCAAGTTTATGGTGCTTCACAGTTGCTTCCCTTACCTTTAATTTATTTTAACACCTGTCTCCCCTGTTACACAGTAAGCTCCTTGAGGGCAGGGATCCCATCTACTAACTCTCCCAAGCTCTTAATACAATGATCTGCACAGAGTCAGCACTCAATACATACCCTTGATATATATAGTGCGGTCTTAATGACAATGATGACATCAAGGACACAGTCAGTCAATCAATCAATTGTATTTATAGCTCTTAGTAATGTACAATATAATAGAGTTGGCAGATACATTCCCTGCCTACTATGAGCTTAAAGACTAGAAAGGGAGACAGATGTTAATTTTTAGATTTTTAGACTGTGAGCCCACTGTTGGGTAGGGACTGTCTCTATATGTTGCCAATTTGTACTTCCCAAGCGCTTAGTACAGTGCTCTGCACATAGTAAGTGATCAATAAATACGATTGATGATGATGATGATGTTAATATAAATAAATAAATGGATATGTACATAATTGCTTTGAGGGTGAAAAAAGGGAGCAAATCTAAGAACAAGGGTGAAACAGAAGGGAGTAGGAGAAGAGGAAATGAGGGCTTAGTCAGGGAAGGTCTCTTGAAGGAGCTGTGCCTTTAGTAAGTCTTTGAATGGGGGGAGAGTAATTGTCGGATAAGAAGAGGAAGGCATTCCAGGCCAGTGGCAGGAAATGGCCAAGAGGTCATCAGCAAGATAGATGAGATTGAGGTACAGTAAGTAGGTTGACATTTGAGGAGCCAAGTGTGCAGGCTGGGTTGTAGTGGGAGAGCAGTGAGTTAAGGTTGGAGCGGGCAAGGTGATTGAGTCCGTTCAAGCCAAAGGTGAGGCTGATCCAGTTAAGAAATCCCACTAGACTGAAAACCTGTTGTGGGCAGGGAATGTGTCTGTTATATTGTTGTGTTGTATTCTTCCAAGTGCTTAATATAGTGCTCTGCACATAGGAAGCCCTCCAATAAATATCACTGATTAATTGAGTAGTTGGTGGCCGGCTTAGGAAAAACTGTGAGAGGGGTATTCCCTGCTAAACCCCAGGAAATAATTGGGAAACTGGGGATCCCCAGGAGTAACAATAATAATAATAATAATAATAATTGTGGTATTTGTTAAGTGCTTACTATGTGCCAGGCACTGTACTAAATGCTGTAGTACAAGATACAAGATACAAGATACAAACACAAGATAATCAGGTTGGACACATTGCCTGTCCCACATGGTGCTCACAATATTAATCTCCATTTTATAGATGAGACAACTGAGGCACAGAGAAGTGAAGTGACTTGCCCAAGGTCATACAACAGACAAGTGGCAGAGCAGAACTGGGTTGGGGGAGCACTTTGAAACTCACCCGAGCCCCCACAGAATGTATGTACATGTCCTCATATTCTACTACTTCCCCCATCTGTGATTCACAAGGAAACTGAGGCACAGAGAGGTTAAGTGACTTGCCCAAGGACACACAGCAGGTCAGTGGTGGAACTGGGACTCGAACCCATTTTTCCTGCCTTCCAGCACCATGCTATTTCCACTAGACCTCAGTCCTAATGGTCAATTATTTCAGTGTGGGTTGTCTCAGATTATGAAATCTATCTTCACTTATGGACTTCATTTGGGACTGGGACTGGTCCAATCTAACAACCTTATATCTACCCCAGAGCTTAGCACATTGTTCAGTTAACAAATGTTAGAATTATTATTACAGAGGAAGAAGGAAAGTAAACATGTAGGTGAATAAGTAATATAGTTTGTGCAAAAATGCCACAGGTGCCAGCATCGGTTTGAAAAACACCCTCTAGTCAGTAATACCCTTGGGAGCAGTGATCAGATTTACCTACTCTATTGTACTGTACACTTGCAAGCTCTTAGTACAGTGCTCTGCAGACAGTAAGTGCTGAAAAAATACCACGGCTGGATCGATAAAATGGGCAGACATAGCTAGATCTTCTGCTTATTGGTGAAGGGTAGTATTATGCCAAGACAAGGAGTGTTATTGATAAAAGCTCCAGGATGCTTTGTATTTCATGCAATTTACACCAATAATAATAATAATAGCATTTATTAAGCACTTACTATGTGCAGAGCACTCTTCTAAGCACTGGGGAGATACAAGGTAATCAGGTTGTCCCACATGGGGCTCACAGTCTCAATCCCCATTTTACAGATGAGGTAACTGAGGCACAGAGAAGTTAAGTGACTTGGCCAAAGTCACATAGCTGACAAGTGGTGGAACTGGAATTAGAACCCATAACCTCTGACTCCCAAGCCTGGGCTCTTTGCACTGAGCCACGCTGCTTCTCCAATAAGGGAAATAATATTCAAAAATTGTGTTGTGCACCAGGAGACTAAGCTCCCACGCGCTTCTGCATCACCCTTGCACTTGGATTTTCAGTCTTCAATAATTCAGCCCTCTTTCAAAACTTACATTCATCTCCATAATTTATTTATTTATATCAGTGTCTGTCTCCCCATCTAGACAGTAAGCTGAATGTGGGCAGGGAACATGTCTACCAACTCTGTTATACTGTACTCTCCCAAGAATTTAATACACTGCCCCACACAGTATAAGTGCTCAATACATATGACTGAGTAAATAAAGGTCACCTTCTGCTGTTAATGTAAAATGTTTATCTGCAGCACCACTTTAAGGTACTTTCTACACCTAGAGATACATCAAATTTAAGCAATGGCTCTCCTCTCAGCATTCATCAAAGTATCTGACACCCCGAGAGTTCTAAGTCAACATTAATAAAGCCCGATTCATTCACGCAAAACTGAAGGTAGGTAAAAGCTCAGATGGCTCTTATTTCACTTGGAGAAATGAATCCATGATCTTTCTATCTCATCAAGCCGAAAGGAAAGTCCAATGTTGACCTCTCACTGGCCTGCTCTCATTCATCCTGAATATGGCATTTTTCTCACCGGTTCACAAATGGCAAGTCAATTCAGAGAGGCCGAACTACTGGATACATAGCAAGACAGAATCAGCTCTCTGCTCCATGCTATCCACTTCTTCTTATTATCACCATATTTGTTAAGCGCTTACTATAGGCCAGGCACTGTAATAAGCCCTGGATACATGCAAATCAGTTTGGACACAGAACCTGCCCCACATGGGGCTCACAGCCTCAATCCCCATTTTACAGACAAGGTAACTGAGGCACCGAGAAGTGATCTGCCCAAGGCAGACAAGTGGCAGAGTCAGGATTAGAACCCATGGCCTTCTGACTCTGTAGCCCATGCTTATCCACTATGCCATGTTGCTTCTCTTCTTCAAGAAGAGACAACCACCCTACTATGGCAATGAATGACCTCAAACTCCCAGGGCCTGTTTTTTGATGTAGCATTGTTAGGTCTAGAAAGAGTCAGGGTGTGTGTGCAATCCAAGGCTGGGGAATAATAATGATGGTATTTGTTAAGCGCTTACTATGTGCGAAGCACTGTTCTAAGCGCTGAGGAGGTTACGAGGTGATCGGGTTGTCCCACAGGGGGCTCACAGTTTTAATCCCCATTTTACAGATGAGGGAACTGAGGCACAGAGAAGTTAAGTGACTTGCCTAAAGTCACACAGCTCACAGCTGGAGGAGCCGGGATTTGAACCCATGACCTCTGACTCCAAAGCCCGGGCTCTTTCCACTGAGCCACACTGCTTCTATGGCACTTAGTACAGTGCTCTGCACACAATAAGCACTCAATAAATAATTCCATTTAAGATGGCGGAGTTGGTAGGGAGTAGACATGATGCAGTCAACTGATGGCATCCAGAAAGCAACAGGAAAACCAAGATCATTCACTGAGGTGGGATTTTCCACCTCTGAGCCAGAAAGTGGTTAGACAAATCCTTCTAGAACCAGGGGGAGACTGGACCACTGAGAATCCTTGTCCTACAAAAAACGTGAAGTTTCTACCCGCTTACCTGGTTGCTGGCCAGAGGGCAGAGCGCAAAGTTTGACCAGAGCCAGCTGGTCCCTCAAGCGCCTCCAGATCTCCACCACTCAGATTCTTCAGCAGCTCTGGGACCACCACCCCACTATCAGAGGCACAAGGAGCCTCAGGCCTCTTGGCTTTTTACAGCACACAGGGTCAGCTCGAACTGGTTGCCTGTTCATCTATATGCAACGGCACACGAGGAGGGCAGTTTACTTTATAACCGGATCCAGCAGGAGGAGGAGTGGCGGTGTAAATGGGGTGGTTAAAGCTGAAGTGTCGAGCTGCCAGGCCTAATTAAGAGAAGGATTGGTTCATGAGGCAACAGCCCGAGGAGGGTGGCCCAGAGAGAGAGAGAGCAAAGTGATGGACCGAAGGTGGAAGGGGACAAAGCCAAGAGATTCGAGGCTCTAGTGGATCAGAACTGGTCGTGAATATGTGGAGACCCAGGGCAGCTGATGGATGAGGCATCTGCTTCTTCGCTTTGCACATAGTAAGCACTTAATAAATGCCATCATTAATAATAAAAATAATTGTGGTATTTGTTAAGCACTTACTATGTTCCAAGCACTTTTCTAAGCGCTGGGGTAGATACAAGGTAATCAGGTTAGGTGGAGTCTCTGTCCCACGTGGGGCTCACTGTCTCGATTCTCATTTCACAGATTAGGTAACTGAGGCACAGAGAAGTTAAGTGACTTGCCCAAGGTCACACAGCAGATATGTGGCAGAGCTGGGATTAGAATCCATTAGAATCCCCTTTATATAATAGTAATCATATCAGTTAAGTGCTTACTATGTGCTAAGGACTGTCTAAGTGCTGGGATAGCTACAAGATAATCAGGGCAGACACAATCAATATTCCACATGGGGCTTGCAGTCTAAGGGGAAATAGAACAGCTTTCTAATCACCATTTTTTAGATGAGGAAACTGAGTCAAGACCAAATTCAGTGACTTGCCCCAGGTCACACAGATGGCAAGTGGTGGAGCCAAGATTAGAACACAGGGTCTGATTTCCAGGACCATGCTCTATCCACTAGACCACACTGCTTCTCTTCCCCCACTTCTTCTAGTTTATTTGTCATTTATGAAGTATTTACCAGGTTCCAAGCACTGGGGGAATATAATGGAGATTAAAGACACCATCCCTACCCTCAATAAACTTACAGTGAAACAGGGAAGATAGGAACACACAAATGGTTTACTATCAGAAGTAAAAATAGAGTTTTCTCTGATTATGACAAGGAAAAGGAAAGATGAAGAAATGAGTAAATAAATGAGAAAAACAGTCAAGAACAGAGATGGATAAGAACATAAGTGATACAGATAGCTGTGAATGCCTAAATTACTGAAGTGGCTGTTAGTAAAATATGATTTGGGGAGGAAGATATTAATCATGTGAGGCCTCCTAGAGGAGGAGACTTTTCAAGAGGGCTTTGGAGCTGGTGAGAATTTGGTCTGGTGAATTGGAGTGGGGAGAAAATTTTCAGGCTGGAGGAAATACATGAGCATAAGGAAGGAGAGGCTTGAGCAAGGGACAGCGAGAAGGTGAGGTAGGAGGAGCAGAGAGAGCATGAGCCGCAGAAGACAGCAAAGCTTGTTGTGGATGCAAATTGTGGCCATCAACTCCATTATACTGAACTTTCCCAAGCACCTAATATAGTGCTCTGAATGCAGTAAATGTTCGATAAAAATCATCGATTGATTGATTGGTTAATCCGGAAGATGGAGAGAGATAGTGGGAAGCCTGGAAGTCAGGGGTAAGAACTTTTTGCTTAATGTGGAAGGAAATGGTTTTTTGAGTTGTTGGAGACATGGAGTCAACACCCTGATTTGATCTGATCTCATTAATCCCACTAAAGAATGAAGGCCCTTGAAAAGTCTTCTGTGGGCAGAAGACTTTTGTGGTATTTGTTAAGCACTTACTATATGCCAAGCACTGTACTAAGCACTGGGTATATACAAATTTATCAGGTTGGACACAGTCCCTGTCCCACAGGGGGCTCACAGTCTAGGTAGGAGGGAGAATTGAATCCCCATTATACAACAGAGGAAACTGGGGCACAGAGAAGTGATGTGACTAGCCCAAGGTCACACAGCAAGCCACGCACTATACTAAGCACTGGGGAAGGTACAAGCTAATTGGGTTGGACACAGTCCATGTCCCACAAGAGGCTTGCAATCTTAGTCCCCATTTTACAGAAAAATGAAGTGAAAAGGGAAGGTCACACAACAGACAAGTGGTGTAGCAGGGTGAACCCAGGCCCATGCTCTTTCCACTTAAGCCACACTGCTTCTGTATTGATGGAGCATACAATGTGTCCACAATGTGTGCAGACTCTATTCCAGACGGGAAGGATGACACAGTAGAAATCAAAGAGACAGTCACTGCCTTTGAGAAGTTTGTATCAGGGTTGCCTAGTGATCTACACACAGTCAGTGATTAATAAATTCAAATGGTTGATAGTAAGTTAGTAGACTGTAGACTCCTTGTAGGCAGGGACTGTGTCGACCAATACTATTCTATTGATCACAGTACAGTGTAGTGCACAGAGCAAACACTCAATAAATACTAATGACTGACAAAAACAGGAATGATTTGCATTTTCTTTCCCTCTCATACCCAGGAAGCCCAGAGAAGGCTGCTATAAAGGTTTCCTGACCAAATCTAATTGGAAGAGCAGTAAAGATTGAAATGGTGTTAAATGAGTGCTTACAATTTTGATGCAAAATTGCAAAATAAACACTTAGGAAATACCACAAAACCACAAGACATCCACAACCCACAAGGAGATTCCACTTAATCGAGTACTTACTATGTGAAGAGCACCTTACTAAGTGCTTGGGAAAGGACAATACAACAATAAACAGTGATATTCTCTGTGCACAATGAGCTTATATTCTAGAGAAGGGGAGACAGACATCAATACAAATAAATAGTCTAGAGGGAAGTTAGTCACTCTCCTGGGGAAGACAGACAGAGGAATATTCACCAGAAGTGGCATCAGAATAAAAATAAATTGAACATCTAATTGTTCATATGTATGATACCAGAGCATGGGCCTGGGAGTCACAGGGACCTGGGCAACTATATATATATATATATACACACAACCACACACACTCACACACACGTAGTGTGTATTTGCAAAAAAGATGGGCAAAAAGATCATAAGCTCTTTGAGGGAAGGGATTGTTTCTACTTTCTCTATTGTAGTCTCTCAAGTGCCTAGTCCAGTACACTGTAAAGAATAAACCTCAATAAACATTATTGATGTGTTGCTTGATTCCAATCACTTAATTCAGAATGATAGTGCCCATTATCCCCTGCTGTTGTATTTTTTCCTGGGGGGCGGTGGGGAGAATTGGAAGGTTTTGTTTTTGTTTTTTAATGGTACTTATTAACACCTTACTATGTGCCAGGGCTCACAGTCTAAGTAGGAGGGAGAAAAGATATTGAAACCCCATTTTGCAGATAAAATAACTGAGGCATAGAGAATTTAAGTGACTTTCCCAAGGTCACAAAGGAGACAGGTAGCCATTCCAGGATAAGAACCCAGTTCCTCTGACTCCCAGACCCATGCTTTTTCCACTAGGCTTCACTGCTTGTCTGATAAAGCCAGCATCTCCCCTGCTTCTGGCATAGACTTCACCCTTGCCAATGCCAAGAAGAGCACCAGTGAGGTGAGATGAGGGCAAGACCATGGGGGCAGGCATACCCACTCCGGTCCTAGGGCCTGCTTTTTCTTCCAGCTCAGTGAGACCTTCAAGACCATCCTTTCTCTTTCTGAAGGAGACCCTCCCTCCCAGAGACAAGAGCGCCTGAAGGGGCCATCTTCTCCCCAGGAATCCGTGACCATGGAGAGAGGACATTAGCCATTCTGCCCACTAATGTTGAGGATCCAGGTTGTTCCTGAGTGCCCCTGAAATGAGACCAACCAAGTCTGCACCATGACGAAGGAGGGCAGACTGGGGTGCAGCATTTATACCAACCTCAGCCACATCCTGCTGGGATCATCCCTGCTGAGTCTATAAGTGAATGAATGAAAGGGCTTGGGAGAAATGCTGACTCTAGAATATAAGCTCCTTGTAGCCAGAAAACCTGTCTACCAACACTATCATATTGTGCTCCCCCAGCACATAGCACAGTGCTCTGCACATAGTAAATGCTCAATAAATATGATTGATATAGTAGTTGTGGGGAGTATTAACCTGGAGGGAACCTCCTCTTTCTCCTCCTCATTCCCCTCTTCTTCCTCCTTCTCATATCAGCTTGCAGGGTGAGCAAGCTGTCAATCAATCAGTGATATTTTTGTCTCACCTACTGAGTGCCTGGCACCATATTAAGTGTTTGGAAGAATAGATCAGAAGCAAGACCTGAAACCATGCCCTCTGGGAGGGAAACAAGCAGATGGGGAACAGTCCTGGGGGCCTTTAATTACAGGTGGGATTTGCAACACTTCCACAGGCCAGGCAATTCCTTGAATTACTGCAAGGCAGCTATTCTACATTGCCAGTGGCCTTTAGAACTTTCTCTTCCTTGACTTGAGCTCGGGATGGAGTCATGGTTTAAGGGAGGGGGAAATGCCAGCCCCATCAACCTCCCTTCCCATTCGTCCTCCTTCCCCTTTGCTAAGTGAGCTGTGCTTGGAGTTCCTTCCATTGATGATTTACATAGGCTTAATTCACTCCAACTCCAGGTGCTTTGCAAATAAACACATTTCACTTCTTATTTAGAAGAGAAGTTGAGCCAGAGGGGGATTAAACAAATTGCTCAATTTTAGACAATGCATTTCTATCATCAAGGCACACCTCCAATCACCGGGTGGAAATAATGAGAACCAGGTTGCAATCCCAGGGAGAAATACCTGAACCATGCAACAGGGTCCAGTGAGAAATCCTCTAGCCTCAGCCCCTCCTTCCTCCCCTGTTGTGTGACCTTGTGCAAGTCACTGAACTCCTCTGGGCCTTAGTTACCTCATCTGTAAAGTGGGGATTAAGAGTGTGAGCCCCATGTGGGACAGGGAACGTGTCCAACCTGATTAACTGTGTTTACCCCAGCACTTGAAACAGTGCTTGATGCATAGTAAGTGCTTAACAAATACCATAAAACTAATACAAAGACATTCCCTTTGTACTTGTCCATATCAGCTCAGCCCTTTAATGCTCACCCTACCCCCACAGCACTTAAGTACATATCCTTATAATAATAATGATGATAATGACATTTGTTAAGTGTTTAGACACTGCTGCTTCCAGTATCTGAACTTGTTTTCATGTTTGTCTCCCCACTCCACGGTAAATTCCTTGAAAACAGGGATCTTCTCTACCATCTGTATTATATTCTCCTAAGCACTTAGTCAGTGCTCTGCCCACAAGTAAGCACTTATTAGAGAAGCAGTGGCCTAGTGGATAGAGCACAGGCCTGGGAGTCAGAAGCACCTGGGTTCTAATCCTGACTCTGCCACTTGTCTGCTGTGTGACTTTGGCCAAGCCACTTCACTTCTCTGAGCCTCAGTTTTCTCATCTATAAAATGATGATTAAGACTGTGAACCCTATGTGAGACAGAGACTGTGTCCAATCTGATTATCTTGTATCAACTCCACTTAGAATAGAGCCTGGCACATAGCAAGCACTTAAAAAAAACATTATTATTACTAATAACATATTATTAGTAATTAGTAATATATATATAATAATAATAATAAAAGCCATTGATCAATGGGTCGATTTTTAAGAGCATAGAATCACATCTATCCAGCCAGTCCACCTTCACTACAGCCTCCATGGCTTAAAAGGAAAGGACCCCTCTGGACCACACAATTCCACCCATACCCGGACCTTTCAACTCTGCTCTGGTACAGCCCACCCACCAGATTTGGGGTCAGGGTTCATCATTTCTCCCTGCACAAGCCCTGGATGCCTTCAGGAGCCACCCATTGGGTAGCTCAGATTAAGCACCTAGTCTGCATAACCCTCCTAATCCCCCTTGCCTGCCACAATCCTAATTAGTTTAGTCCAATCTGGTGGAAACTCTGGAGTGTTTTTCCACTGTTGTTAATGAGTAACTCACTGAGGCTGTATAGAGAAACAAGATGCAAATTCTTCCCATGTTTCCAGTGCAGTAGCAGGACCTGGCAAGTGGCTCTGGGATGCCAGATGGATTTTTTTGTGTTGGGTTGGTTTTTTTGTTTTTTTTGATTTTTGATTTTTTATGGTATTTGTTAAGTGCTTACTATATGACAGGTATTGTACTAAGAGCTTGGGTAGATACAAGCTAATAATATTGAACACAGTCCATGTCCTACATGGGGCTCACAGTCTTAATCCCCATTTTACAAATAAGGTAACTGTGGGTACAGAGAAGTAAAGTGAGTTGCCCAAGGTCACACAGCAGATAAATGGCAGAACCAGAATTAGAATTCAGGTCTTCTGACTCCCAGACCAATACTTTAACCACTGGGCAATGCTGCTTCTCAACAGGTTTTGCTTCTTTTAGTTCACAGATCTTCCCCGGAGCCTGGCTTGGCTTGGGGAAGTGAGCAGGGAGAGATAGAGATGAAACAGCCATGAAGATTGAGATCAGGACTGGTTCAGAAAAAACCTGGATTGACTTTCTGGTCTTCCTTCCTAAATCCAGCCTGACCTGCTCTGCTAAATCCTGATATAAACCCCTTTTTCTGGCCCCCAGGAACTGGTCTTTACAAGTCTGGGCCTTGAAATCTCCATCTGTAAAATGGGGATGAAGAGATCTGCCCCACCTCCTTTATTTTGATGGTATAAATTAAGCATTTATTATGTGCCAAGAGCTGAGAAACAGTATAGCCTAGTGGATAGAGCACGGGACTGGGAATCAGAAGGACTTGGGTTCTAATCCCAGCTCTGCCACTGGCCTACTGTGTGATCTTGGGCAAGGCAAGTCACTTCTCTTTGCCTAAATTACCTCATTTATAAAATGGAGATTAAGATTGTGAGCCCCCTGTGGGACATGGATTGTGTCCAACCTGATTAATTTATCTACCCCAACATTTAGTACAGTGCCTGGCACATAGTAAGCACTTAACAAATACACTAAAAAAGAAAAGAGCTGGAGTTTGTCCAAGATAAGCAAATCTGGCACAGTTCCAAGCATTTAGTGCCATTCTCGCCACACAGTAAGATCTTGATAAATGATTGATTCATTGGTCCCATCTGAAGCTCACAGTCTGTGAGAGGGAGAACAGATATTTAATTCCCATCACTGTTGACAGCACTACCATCCTTCCCATCTCACAGGCCTGCAACCTTGGTGTCACTCTCGACTCCGCTCTTTCATTCACCCCTCACATCCAAGCCATCACCAAAACCTGCCAGTCTCAGCTCCGCAACATTGCCAAGATCTGCCCTTTCCTCTCTATCCAAACTGCTACCCTGCTCATTCAAGCTCTCATCCTATCCCGTCTGGACTACTGTATCAGTCTCCTCTCCGATCTCCCATCCTCTTGTTTCTCGCCACTTCAATCCATACTTCATGCCGCTGCCCAGGTTGTCTTTGTCCAGAAATGCTCTGGGCATGTTACTCCCCTCCTCAAAAATCTCCAGTGGATACCAATCAACCTGTGCATTAAGGCAGAAACTCATCACCCTCGGCTTCAAGGCTCTCCATCACCTCGCCCCCTCCTACCTCACCTCCTTTCTCTCCTTCTACAGCCCAGCCCATACCCTCCGCTCCTCTGCCGCTAATCTCCTCACCATGCCTCGTTCTCACCTGTCCCGCCGTTGACCCCTGGCCCATGTCATCCCCCTGGCCTGGAATGCCCTCCCTCCCAACATCCGCCAAGCTAGCTCTCTTCCTCCCTTCAAGGCCCTACTGAGCACTCACCTCCTCCAGGAGGCCTTCCCAGACTGAGCCCCTTCCTTCCTCTCCCCGTCCTCCCCCTCTCCACCCCCTCGCCTTACCTCCTTCCCTTCCCCACAGCACCTGTATATATGCATATATGTTTGTATGTATTTATTAGTCTATTTATTTATTTTACTTGTATATATCTATTCTATTTATTTTATTTTGTTAATATGTTTTGTTTTGTTCTCTGTCTCCCCCTTCTAGACTGTGAGCCCACTGTTGGGTAGGGACTGTCTCTATATGTTGCCAACTTGTACTTCCCAAGCGCTTAGTACAATGCTCTGCACACAGTAAGCGCTCAATAAATACGATTGATTGATTGATTGATTTAATCCCCATTTTACAGGTGAGGAAACAGTTTCAGAGCAGTTGAGTGCCTTGCCCAAGGTCACACAGCAAACCAGAGCAAGACTCAAACCCAAGTCTCTCTTTTTAAAAATTGATTTAAGAACTTATTATGTGCCAGGCACTGTACTAAGCACTAGGGTCAGTACAAGCTAGTCAGGTTGGACACAGTACATGTCACACATGGGGCTCACAGTCTTAATCCCCATTTTACAGATGAGGGAACTGAAGCACCGGGAAGTTAAGTGACTCGCCTGAGGTCACCCAACAGACAAGTGATCTACTATGCCACACTGCTCTCCTTTTGGGAGGACAAGTAGAAAGCTGCCTTTTACTCCCATTGTATTCTCCCAGGGGCACAAAGTAGACACTTAGTAAATACTATTAATTGATGATTAAGTTGGAACTTTGAAAATCATCTTAAAATCTTAGGTGAAAGGCTTGTTGAAACCCCTAGAAATCTCAGGTGGCACCCTGCCCCAAAATGTCACCAAGAAGTTGGCAGGACAGTGACTGCCCCATTTTACAGATACAGAAACAAAGGCTCAGCATAGCTAGGTGAGAAATTGGATTCTGAATCTGCCCCAGAAATCCCAGGTGGCACCCCACCCCAAAATGTCACCAAGAAGTTGGCAGGACAGTGACTGCTCCATTTTACAAATACAGAAACTAAGGCTCAGCATAGCTAGGTGAGAAATTGGATTCTGAATCTGCCCTAGAGGTGAGGCAGTTTAGAAGGCCCTCAAAGAAAGATGTTAGGAAGCATGATGGGAAAGCAACATAGACTGTCCACTGTCAGGAGCCCAGGGAAGGACTGAAACAGTGACACTGCTTATAATAAAATTGTTTTTTATTTTAGTTTTTGGGGGGAGGGTGTGGGGCCGGTGGTTATAGTATTTGTTAAGCAGTTACTATGTGCAGGCACTGTACTAAGTGCTGAGGTAAGCACAAGCTAATCATGTTGGGATGCAATTCCTGTCCTATATAGGGCTCAGAATCTTAATCCCCATTTTACAGATGAGACAACCGAGGCACAGAGAAGTGAATAGACTTGCCCAAGGTCACATAGCAGACATGTGGCAGAGGCAGGATTAGAACCTGGGTCCTTTTGACTCCCAGGCCTGTACTCTATCCATTAGGCCATGCTGCTTCTCCTCGATGTGTGTGTATGTACTAAGGTCACCGACTGAGCCCCCTCCTTCCTCTCCCCCTCCTCCCCCTCCCCATCCCCCCCAGCCCTACCTCCTTCCCCTCCCCACAGCACCTGTATATATGTTGTACAGATTTATTACTCTATTTATTTTACTTGTACATATTTACTATTCTATTTATTATATTTTGTTAATATGTTTTGTTTTGTTGTCTGTCTCCCCCTTCTAGACTGTGAGCCCACTGTTGGGTAGGGACCGTCTCTATATGTTGCCAACTTGTACTTCCCAAGCACTTAGTCCAGTGCTCTGCACACAGTAAGTGCTCAATAAATACAATTGAATGAATGAATGAATGTGTTAAATGCTTACTTGTGCCAAGCACTGTGTTAGATGCAGGATAATCACATTGGACTCAGCCCCTGTCCCACACCGGGTTCACAGTCTAAGGAAAGGGGGAAACAGATATTTAATCCCTATTTACAGATGAGGAAACTGAATCATGGCAAAGTTACTGAGTTGCCCGAGGTTACCCAGCAGGTAATAACAATGATGGTATTTGTTAAGTGATTACTATGTGCCAAGCACTGAGCCAGAATGAGAACCCAGGTCCCCTGACTTCCAGGACCAGGTCTTTCCACTAGGCCACCCTGCTTTTCTGGTGGTACTTTTGAGACGTTCTGCCTAGTGGCCCCGGGGAAGAGTCTCAGAGAAGTGTAAGGCTATTTCAACAGAGGAATGAAAGTTTCAGTTTAGGGATTCCCTTGTTGAGGTCTCAGGCCTGGACCTCTGTGGGAGGGTGGGCTGACCCCTCCCCTGCCCCCTTCCCTTCTCCATCCCCCATTACAGCCCTTATACAATGCTACCGCCTAGTGGAGACTCCCAGGCCTGCTAGCCTTCTGGGGGATTCCAAAACATCTAGTGAGCATACAGAAATAATAATAATAATAATGGCATTTATTAAGCACTTACTATGTGCAAAGCACTGTTCTAAGCGCTGGGGAGGTTACAAGGTGATCAGGTTGTCCCCTAGGGGGGGCTTACAGTCTTAATCCCCATTTTACAGATGAGGTAACCGAGGCACAGATAAGTTAAGTGACTTGCCCAAAGTCACACAGCTGACAATTGGTGGAGCCGGGATTTGAACCCATGCCCTCTGACTCCACAGCCCGTGCTCTTTTCACTGAGCCATGCTGTTTCTCTAGTGGCTCTCTGCAAGAGATCCTAGAATCTGAGGGGGGGTCTAGATCCCCACCATTTTACTCAACCCACTTTCCAGTGAAAAACAATTAAACTTCCAGGTTCTTAGATTGTGAGGCCTCCAAGGGATGGGACCATGACTAATTCCTACTTGTGTCTTCTCTCCCAGGGCTTAGTACAGTGCTCTGCACACAGTAAGCACTTAACACAATTACTACTTTAACCTTATTTCAGGGTCTCTGGAATAGAGTGACCATTTTCATTTTTTTTTACTTTTAATGGTATTTGTTAAGCACTTGCTAGGTGCTGGACACTATACTAAAAGCTGGGGAAGATACAAGCTAATCAGGTTGGACGCAGCCGAGTTCCACAGTGGGCTGACAGTCTTAATCCTCATTTTACAGAGGAGGTAACTGAGGCTCAGAGAAGCGAAGTGACTTGCCCCAGGTCCCACAGCAGACAAGTGGCAGAGTAGGGATTAGAGTCCAGAGCCTTCTGACTCCCAGGCCTGTGCCCTATCCATTAGGCCATGCTGTTTTTCACCCCTCTTCTTTTCAGAGGACCTGGCTCCTATCTGGTAAAGATACAGCAACAGGTGCCATTCTGTCTGGGATTTTTCTTGTCATTGTCCAGACTTTCTCCATTATGATTCCTGTCACTGAGTCTCAGAAGTGAAGCCTGTGTACCCCAGGATCCGGGAAGGGAAAGCAATGGCTCTGGAAAGGCCAGGAAAGGGGTCAGTTGTCCCCCACTTTGAGAAACATTCTAGTTCAGATTACCTCGGCTGGGCTTCTGCAAAACGATGTAAATGACATCATTTCCTTGTGCTGAGTGCCCAGAGCAAACTATGTTAAAGCATGTGATGCCAGGTGCCTCTGGCCATCTAGCTTCCGCAAGTCATATCAAAGTGATTAATCAGTGGTATTTATCGAGTGTTTACTGTGTACAGACTGCTGTACTAAGTGCTTCAGAGAATAGAATGCGATAGAGTTGGTAGACATGTTCCCTGTCCACAGGAGCTTACAGCCTAGAGAAACCAAGCTGTTCCAGAAGCGGGGACTCTCTCTACAACCTCCACTGATAGCCCCATTCCAGTGTTTTATCCCTCCAATAGCCCAAAAGTTCTCTTATGTCCAACTGCAATCTTTCCCTCTTTAATTAATTCCTCCATCCATCAGTGATATTTAATATGCCCTTACTCTGTGTAGAGCACTGGGTTCTAATCTCAGCTCTTCCATTTGCCTGCTGTGTTGTTTTTTAAATGGTATTTGTAAAGCACTTACTATATGCCAGGCATTGTAATTGGGTTGGTCATTCATATCTCCCATGGGGCTCATGGTCTTAATTCCCATCATACAGATGAGGTAACTGAAGAATAGAGAAAAAAAATGATTGGCTCAAGGTCACACAGCAGACAAGTGGAGGAGCCAGGATTAGAACCCAGGTCCTTCTGAGTCGCCAGTCTGTGCTCTATCCACTAGGCCAATGTGTGACCTTGAGCCTGTCACTTACATTCTCTGGCCTCAGTATACTCACCTATAAAATGAGGATTAAATAACTGTCCTCATTCCCCCTTAGACTATGAGTCCCATGTGGGAAAGGGACTGTATCCAATCCGATTATCCTGAATCTACGCTAGTACTGAGCACAATGCTTGGTACCTCATAAGCACTTAATACCACACATTATTATTACAAAACACTTGGAACAGTAAAACTGAAGCAAAGCAAAAGCTCCTTGAGGATCTTACAAACTAAAGGTGAAGACACACAGACAGACAAAAACTATTTCCAATACAGGGGAGCAGGAGGAAGAATGGGAACAAAGCAGGTAGTAGCAGGAATGTCAGGATGAAATAGCTGAATTAATAATTGAATATGCACCTGTACAAAAGGGCTCATGTTGGGTGTGAATTCCTAAGTGCTAAGAGTGGCTGTTAGGTTCACATGACTTGGAAGGTTGGAAATTAATCAGAAAAAAAAATTCCACTGCTTCCAGGAAGCTTTAGTTAATAATGATTGTGGTTCTTGTTAAGCCCTGCCTTTGTAGATACATTACAGAAAGGCAGTATGGTCTAGTAAAAATAGCTCAAATGTGGGAGTGAGAGGACCTGGGTTCGAATTCCTGCTCTGTCACTTGCCTCTTAGGTGATCTTGGGAATGTTACTTAACTTCTGTGTGTCTCAGTTTCCTCTACTGTAAAATGGTTTCAAAGACCTGTTCTTCTGCCTACTTAGACTTTAATCAGGGTGAGACAGGTGCTGTGTCCAAATTACAATGCTTGGCACATAGTGAGTGCTTAACAAATGCCATTATTATGCAGTTAGATCAGACATACTCCATGTCCCACATGGGACTGACAGTATAAAAGGGAAAATAATCCCCAATTTACAGATAAGGTAACTGAGGCACAGAGAAATGAAGAGATTTGCCCAAGGTCACACAGTAGGCAAGTGTCAGTCGGGATTAGAACCCAGATCCTCTCACTCTCTGAATTAAACTCTTTTCACTAGACCACACTACTTCTCTATATTGTATCTGTGATTGGCACATAAGAGAAGCAGCATGACCTAATGGATAAGCATGGGCCTAGGAGTGAGAAGGTCATGGGTTTTAATCCCAGCTCTGCCACATGTCTCCTGTATGACCTTGGGCAAGTCTCTTCATTTCTCTGTGCCTCAGTTACCTCATCTGTTAAATGGCAATTAAGAATGTGAGCCCTCTATGGGACAGGGACTGAATCCAACCTGCTTAACTGGTATCTACAACAGCACTTAGTATAATGCCTGGCACAGAGTAAGCACTTGACAAATAACCATAAAAAATAGGCAGTTCAACAACTACCACAATCATTCTTAACTAAAGCTTCCTGACTCCCACTCCACTGCACTTTCCACTGGACCACACTGCTGCAGTTAGTTGCATCTGTGCTAGTCTTCGGTGGACTTGGTGAACCACTAGTCAGACCCCCTCCTCATAAAAACCCCTCACAAACTTCAAGTAAGTTAAGTTTCCATCTCAGTCTTCTCCAAGCTAAAATCCCCAATTACTTTCATTATCTTTCCTACCACTGGGCTTCCATTGCCTCCTAGTGCCATTTTGAGGCATGCTCCAGGGATTGGATGCAGAACCCTCATCAATAACATTTCACAAACGACCCTTTGCATGACTGGAAATCAGGCTGGGCCCCTTCTCCCCTGCTCAGCCAATTGATCATAGCAAAGAACTGGAGAACTGAAAGGTTACTCTAAGTCATAATTAATGGTTAACTATTTGTTCTTATTCAGGTGTAGATTTGCTTTGTCTGTGTTTTTAAAAGTAAGTAGTAACTGGTTAATCAGTGCCCACTAATTGGAATCCACATGGACTGTGTTTTGTTGTCCTTTGTATTGAATCAATGAATCAATTGTGTTTATTGAGCGCTTACTGTGTGCACAGCACTGTACTAAATGCTTGGGAGAGTACAATATAATAGAGTTGAAGTCTGGGAGAGTGTAATGATTCTTCTGGTCTTGCAGTAACTGGGAGGGTGAAAGCCCAAATCTGAGTCCTAGACTCTGAGGCCCATGAGGGACAGGGACTAATTATCTTGTATTGTATCTTGTAATTATATTACAGTTCCAATATTGTATATTGTATCTTGCCTCAATAATTATCTTGTATTTACCCCAGTACGTACCACAGTGCTTGGCACATAGCACGTAGCAAATGCCATTATTATTAGAGAAGCAGTGTCCCCTAGTGGATAGTGCACAAGCTTGGAAGTCAGAGAGACCTGGGTTCTAATTCTGGCCCCATCACTTGCCTGCTGTGTGAGCTTGGGCAAATCACTTCACTTCTCTGTGCCTTAGTTAACTGTATCTGTAAAATCAGGATTAAGATTGTGAGCCCCGTGTGGGACATGGACTTCATCCACTCTGATTAGCTTGGATCTACCCCCTGCATTAAGAACAGTGCCTGACACAGAGTAAGGGCTTAACAAATACCATCATTATTAAGTCTTTAGTCTCCTCCCACCGCAGGGTAAAAGCAAGGGGCTGGAATAGGGATGGATGATTAGAGCCCCTGCCTCTAAGTGTAGGCTGGAGACAAGTCTTCCCTTCCTCTTTGACTGTCCTCATGGGCTAAGAGCACTCAGCCAGACAGGGAGGAGATGATGAGATAAAGGTTGGAAGCCAGCACATCTCCTCATCTGCCCTCCAGGAATCTTTCCTGACACCTCCCTCTTCTATGGGAAGATTCACCTGGTTAACCAGGCACAGAATCTCCCTCCTGAGACCCCCATGTCACCCAGGCCTGGCCTCACACCCTAGTCTGGTGACCTCACATAAGCTTTGGTTAATAAGCCTCAGCCAAGGCAAAAATCCCTTTTTGCAGGACTTCCTGGTCTCTGGGTGACTTTTGACAGGCCTCTGTGTCTTCCATCTCCAACTCTGGGCCACCTGGATAGGGGCTGGCTGAGAGGTTCCTAGAAATATCTGTATAATATAATATGACACTATAATAATAATAATAATGTTCCTCTGGACTGTAAGCTCATTATGGGCAGGAAAAGTGCTAATTCTGTTGTGCTGTACCCTCCCAAGTGCTTAAACGGTGCTCTGCACAGAGTACGTGTTGATTAAATACCATTGATTGATTGTTAAGCACTTACTATGTGCCAAACACTGGTCTAGGCACTGGGGTAGATACAAGTTAATCAGGTCAGATACAGTCCCTGTCCCACATGGGGCTCACAGAGCTGGGATTAGAATCCATGACCTGCTGACTCTTAGGCCCATGCTCTATCCACTATGTCATGCTGCTTCTCTAACTCTTGGTTATTTCTCCCTGCCCCTGGCTGAATAGTCCCCCAGTTTCCAGTGTCCATTGATTTTCCTGCTTTGGCTGTGCCCTGGAAGCCACCCAAGAAGCAGCGTGGCCTAATGGAGAGAGCAACAGACTTTGCCTCAGTTTCCCTATCCCCATCCTCTTCTTCCTGCCCATGTTGGCTGTCCTGAATTCCCCCAGCTTGTCTCAATCCAAGAGAGTGTAGTTCCCTCTCCTGAGACCCTTCCTGGGGAGCAGCCCTCAGGTCTCCCCTCCCTCCATCCCCAGGACCACTGTCTGGAGCCTGGAGAAGCCCACCTGCTTCCTGGGGCAGAGTTAAGGGCAGGTTTCAGCTCCCTGACCCTGGCCTGCTGCCTCTCAGCTGGGCTAGGGGAGCTGGAAGCTGCAGTCCGGAGGGGGGCAGGGGGGCTGGGTAAGGAAGGGGAGCTCAAGGAGAGTGAAAGGAGCATCAGGAGGGTGGCCAGTGAGGACAGAAGAGCACTCCCCTGCATATTCCCACAGGGTTTCCTTCCCCCACCCACACCTGAGCACATAGCTGGCAGCAGGAAGGGCACAGCATGGGGTAAGGAAGATATGCTGCCCATAAGGAGGGCCATGACCCAGATCTCACCCTCAGGGAAGATCTTCAGAGGAAAGGGGGCCATGCCTAGATGCCCCCCCTGAGCAGCCCACTGGATCCAGCCCTGAAGAAGCCTGGCAGGCCCCTCCCTCAGCTGGAGTTCCTTGGGACAATGGACGGAGGAGGGGTCCACGAAGCTCCTTCTTACCTGCTTCCAGGTTTCTGGTGCAGCCCCAGTGTCAATTTGGTCCAGAGGTTCGTCTGTGGTTCAGCCCCTCCGGACCCCACCAGCCTGTTCCCTCTGCCCAAAGGGAGAGTTAGGGGTAACAGACTCAGCTTCCCCCAGGCCTCTAGCCTGGCAAGGGGTTGGAAGCCAGCTGGCTCAACTGCCCTTTAGATCGGGGAAGGTTTCAGGAGATTGGAGTGGTCAGGTGGCTGATTGAGGATGGACAGCCAAAGGAGGGAGGATGGAGCACTCATATTTAAAGTCCCCCCTCTGAGTACCCTCCACCTCTCCCAGAGGTTCAGGACCCTCACCCCCCTCCCTCCCAGAGGCGGGGAAGACGTGCCCACCCGCGCGCGCGCGCGCGCGCACACACACACACACACACACACACACACACACACACACACACACACACACACACACACACACACACACACACACACACACACTTCCCCAGAGGCAAGGAGTGGGCTGAAGTCTCCAGGTGCAGCCTAAGCACTGTCTCTCCCCCTTCCCATAACTGTCCCTGACCAGGACCAAGGCAAAGCTGCAAAAGATATAGAGACCCTCAGGGCCCTGGCTCTCATCATCTCCCATCAGCTAGAAGGGAAAAGGCAGAAGCCACCTTTAGGCAGTGAGGCCTGTTAGGAAAGTGGAGACACATTTGAAGGATTTTTTTTTTTCCAAATAAATGTTTAAATTCTCCAATAAAGCCTGAGGCCTAAAGGAAATGTATGAGGCCCCTCTAGATTGTAAGCTCATTGTGGGCAGGGAATGTGTCTGTTTATTGTTATAGTGTACTCTCCCAAAGGCTTAGTACAGTGCTTTGCACACAGTAAGTGCTCAATACATGTGATTAAATGAATGAATGGGCCAAGCTCAAACACCTTGTAAAAAAATAAATAAATGAAATGAAGTAAACCATCTCGGACCCTTCTACACTAACAAGCCCGGCTCCTCATCCACAGATGATAGAAAACGGCAAATGGGAGTGTATTTATCAGGATTCTGTTAGGTTCAGACCAGGGCTGTGGTCTGTGTGATGTAGTTCCCCTTGTAAGACTCTTGATTGGCCGGTGAGTCTTCTTGATTGACAGCTTCCAGGCAAGAGTTCTGGGGACTCGGCACTCTCCCCAGTGCTGGCCAACCTGACTCTTGGGACTGAAAGCTGTGTTTGGGTGGGGGAATGGAGAATGTTCCTTCATTCATTCAATTGTATTTACTGAGCACTTACTGTATGCAAAGCACCGTAGAATACAATAAAACAATAAACAGACACATTCCCTGCCCACACTAGACTGAAAGTTCATTGTGCTTCTTGGTTGCATTTCCCCAAATTCTTAGTACAGTGCCTCATGCCCTGTGGGTGCTCAATAAATGCCATCACCAGTAATAATGAATAATTTAATAATAATAATTGTTATGGTATTTGTTAAGAGCTTACTATGTGCCAAGTACCATTCTAAGCCCTGGGATAGATACAGGATAATCAGATTGTCCCATGTGGAGCTCACACTTTTAATTCCCATTTTACAGATGAGGTAACTGAGGCACAGAGAAGTTAAGAGACTTGCCCAAGGTCACACAGCAGACAAGAGGCAGAGGTGGGATTAGAACCCACGTCCTCTGATTCCCAAGCCTGTGCTCTTTCCACTAAGCCACGCTTAATGAATGTCATCACCCCCTCTAGAATGTAAGCTCACTGTGAACAGGAAATATGTCTGTTATGTTGTACTCTCCCAAGAGCTTAGTACAGGGCTTTGCATACAGTAAGCCTTCAATTGATTGATGATTGATTGCCATCGATAAATGGATCCTGAACAATGGATCCTCAGCCCAAGCAACCAAGTCACTGGAGTAGGTCCCCAGTAGTCCTCTGGAAGCAGCATGCAGTAGTGCATAGAGCATGGAGCTGGGAATCAGAAGGTCGTAGGTTCTAATCCTGGCTCTTCCCCAAGGTCACACAGCAAGCCATGCTAGAATCAGTCCCAGAACAGACTCTAATCCAGTTCATCACCCACAGTGGGTGTTCAATAAGCACTTCTGGTCACTGTCCCACATGGAACTGACCGTATTAGGAGGAAGGGGAACAGGAGAATTGAGGCATAGAGAAATTAAGTGATTTGCCCAAGGTAGCACAGCTAGCATTTGGCAAAGTCGGGATTAGAAACTGGGTCTTCTGACTCCCACAGAGTTCACCCCATGAGCAGCAATTCCCTGGCAACTGGAGATGGGGTGTCTGGGTCAGCCGGTGCCCTGGAGGGCCTGAGGGAACAGTTCCTTCCACATTCCAGAGCCCAGTAGGCCCCTCTGCACCTTCCCATCTCCCATGCCGATAAGGAAGACAGGTAATGGTGGACAAACTGGAAGTGAAGGACACCCTTCCTCCATGGCTTGGCCTTATCTAAGGAATGGAAACAGTCCCCCAGGCACTCTGCACTTTCCTATCCAACCACTCAAAAGTGCCTGGAGAATTCTCTCTGAGAAATGACCTTCAAAAGTGTTCCACACTCAGTAGTTGGAGGAACCGGCCCCTTAACCTGGGCTCACTGGGAAGTGGTATCTCCTAGAGGAAGCTAGAGTAGCCCAGTGGAAATAGTGAGGGTTTAGGAGTCAGAATCCTTGGGTTCTCTCTTCAGCTGTGCCCCAGCCGGCTAAGTGACTTCAGGCTAGTCATGTAGCCCTTCTGGGCCTCTGTTTCCATATCTGTAAAATGGGGATAAGATGTCTACTCTCTCTCCCACTTAGGTTGGGGCCCTGTGTGGGATCTATATCTACCTCATAGTTCAGAAGAGTGCTCGGTTCAGAGGAAGCATTTAATACATAATTTAATAGGCTCTATGTGGGCAGTGTTTGGACCTGCCAACTCTACTGCACTGCACTTCTGCCCACCGTAAGTGCTCAGTAAAAACCCAATGATTGATTGATTGATTGATTGACTATTGTGTAGGACATGGCCTGGACTTCAGTAGGGTATATAGTTTTCCTGCAGATCTTCCAGTTCATTTCCCAAGTGGAGAATTGTCATCATGGGTGCATTCCACCTGGAAATGTCCAAGAAGGTGGTGGAGTCAGAGGTTATCAATTCTCAGCCCTTCTATATCTGAGTCTGGGCACTGCATAATGAGAATGGTATTTTTTTATGGTATTCATTAAGCTCTAACTGTGTGTCAAATACCATTCTAAGCACTGGGGTAGATACAAATTAATTAGGTTGGCCACTTGGGCATAGTTGGTCATAATTGCTGCATGACCTAGCGGATAGAGTTCAGGCCTGGGAGTCAGAAGGATCTGGATTCTAATACCTGTTCCACAACTTGTCTGCTGGGTGACCTGGGGCAAGTCACTTCCCTTCTCTGCGTCTCAGTAACCTCATCTGTAAAATGGGGATTAAATCCTCCTCCCTCCAATTTAGTCTGCGAGCCCCTTGTAGGACAGGGACTGTGTCCAACCTGTTTAACTTGTGTGCTTAGAACAGTGCTTGGCATACTGTAAGCACTTAACAAGTACCATAATTATTATTGTACGTTCCAAAGCACTTAACAAAGTGCTCTGCACATAATAAGCACTCACAACATATCACTGATTGATTGGACAAAGTCCCTGCCTGCATGGGGCTCACAGTAGAAGTAGCAGGAAGAACAGGAGAACTGAAGCACAGAGAAACTAAATGACTTGCCTAAGATCACAGGCGAGCATTTGGCTGAGCCAGTATTAGAACCCAGGTCCTCTGACTCCCAGGTCTTGATCTTTCCATGAAGCCATGCTGCTTCTCCCGCTTCTGCATTACCGTTGAACTTGGACTTGTATTAATAATAATAATAATGATGGCATTTATTAAGTGCTTACTATGTGCAAAGCACTGTTCTAAGCCCTGGGGGGATGCAAGGTGATCAGGTTGTCCCACGTGAGGCTCACGGTCTTCATCCCCATTTTACGGATGAGGTAACTGAGGCACCGAGAAGTTAAGTGGCTTGCCCAAAGTCACACAGCTGACAAGTGGCGGAGCAGGGATTTGAACCCATGACCTCTGACTCCAAAGCCTGTGCTCTTTTCCACTGAGCCACGCTGCTTCTCAATTCTTTATTGAGAAGAATTCTTTATTGAGAAATATTCTTTATTCACCCCTCCCTCAGCCCTACAACACTTACATACACATCCATAATTTATTTATTTATACTAATGTCTGTCTCGCCCTCTAGAGTGTAAGATCCTTGTGGCAAAGAACATGTCTACCAACTTTGTTGTATTGTACTCCCCCATGTGCTTAGTACTGTACTCAGAACACAGTAAGCACTCAATAAATAAAATTGACTGATTAGTTGATTCAAGAGAATCAGATCCAACACAGTCCCTGTCCCACGCAGGGCTCAGAACCATGCCGAATCTGGGTCATTCATCTCACCAGATAGAGCTCTCTGGGCCCACTGATAAGCAAGGGGTAGCTCACAGGGGTTGACTAGGGTCTTTGCAAAGCGATTGGCATGCATTTGGCAGAGAGACTGAGATTCCAAAATGAAGGGGGTGAGAAGCAGTATGGCCAAGTGGATAAAGCAAAGGCCTAGGAGTCAGAAAGACCTGGTTTCTAATCTCTACTCTGCCACTTTTCAGCTGAGTGACTTTAGGCAAGTTGCTTAACTTCTCTGTGCCTCAGTTACATCATTTGTAAAATGGGGATTAAGACTGTGAGCCCCAGGTGGGCCATGGAATGTTTCCATCGTGATCAGCTTGTATCTACCCCAGCGTTAGTACAGTGCCCAGCACAAGTGAGCGCTTAACAAATACCGTAAACAGGGTCTCTGCTTTGAAACTGTCCCTGCTTTACACTCTGCCCAGTGAGAAATCATTAAAACCAGTAGGTGGAGCCAGTTGCCACCACAGTAGAAGCTTGCTTTTAAACGGAGAGGCCACATTCTGGTTGGCATCTTGGCTTTTTAGAAGACAGAATTAAATTGGATTTTCTCAAGGTAATGACTAATAGATTGCACTTCATTCAAAGTCTCATACCAGGCTCTCTTCAACCCTGGTATTATTATTTCTTTTTAAGAGGTAGGGAAGGAATGGTCCAGAGAAGGACGTGGGAGTCACAGGACCTGTGTTTTAATCCCACCTCTGGCACTTGCCAGTTGTGTGACTTTAGGCGAGTTACTGAACTTTGCACTTGGATTTACATCCTTTATTTGCCCAAGGTCTCAAAACATGTTCAGAGTAGGAACTAGAACTATTGTCTTCTAAGTTCCCTGATTACCTATATTCATTCGTTAAATGAGAAGCAGCGTGGCTCTGTGGAAAGAGCACGGGTTTTGGAGTCAGAGGTCATGGGTTCAAATCCCAGCTCCGCCAATTGTCAGCTGTGAGTTACTTAACTTCTCTGTGCCTCAGTTACCTCATCTGTAAAATGGAGATGAAGACTGTGAGCCCCATGTGGGACAACCTGATCACCTTGTAACCTCCCCAGTGCTTAGAACAGTGCTTTGCACATAGTAAGCACTTAATAAATGCCATTATTATTATTATTATTAAATAGTATTTATTGAGCACCTACTGTGACCAAAACACTGTGATAACGGCTGAGGAAAAAGTACATGAATGAGTCTTAGAAAGAGTTCCTGGATCCCAAGGGGCTGCCCATCTAAAACTAAGGGGTTGGGGAGGAGTTGGTGATAGGCACATAGGGAAAGATGAAACTAAAAAATAGAAAAGCAGCACAAAAGATAACGACTCTGGTCAATACATTAAGAGTACCAGAACACTGTGGGTAGAGGAGCAGTGTGGTCTAGTGGAAAGAGCACCAGGAGTCAGAGGACCTGAGTTCTAGATTGTAAGCTCATTGTGGGCCAAGAATGCATTTGTTATAGTGTTGTGTTGTACTCTTCCAAGCGATTAGCGCAGTGGTCCGCACATGGTAAGTGACCAGTTCGTACAGTTGATTGATTGATTCTAATCCCGGCTCTGCCACTTGTCTGTTGAGTGATCTTGTGTGAGTCACTTCATTTCTCTGTGCCTCAGTTACCTCATCTATAAAATGAGAATTCAAAACCTGTTCCCCCTCCTACTTAGACTCTGAGCCCTGTGTGGGACAGGAACTGTGTCTGACCTGATTATCTTGTATCTTCCCCAGCATTAGAACAGTGCCTGGCACATAGTAAGTGCTTAACAAATACTTCAACTTCCCCCTTCTAGACTGTGAGCCCATTGCTGGGTAGGGCTTGTCTCTGTTGCTGAATTGTACTTTCCAAGTGCTAGGTACAGTGCTCTGCACACAGTAAGTGCTCAATAAATATGATTGGATTAATTATTATTATTATTATTATCATTAACCCATAACCAAGAGGGTCATTACTGGGTCAGCCCTGTGGTCCATCCAGCCCAGAACTCTGCCTCCAATTGGGGTAACAGGATTCTGGACAGAACCACGGGACATTTGCTCTTCATAATTAGGGGTGGGCCATCTAGTTCCTTTAACCTTCCCCACTAGGCCCCTGTCCTTCCCTCTGGTATTTCAATATGAAACACAGATGCATGAGTGTATCCAAATCCCTTTTTAATCAGTGTGGCTTAGTGGAAAGAGCACAGATCTGGGAATCAAAGGACCTGGGTTCTAATCCCACCTCTGGCACTTGTCTGCTATGTAAACTTAGTCAAGTCACTAAACTTTGCACTTGGATTTATACCCTTTATTTACCCCTCCCTCAGACCCACAGCACTTATGTACATATCCCTAATTTATTTATTTATATTAATGTCCATCTCCCCCTCTAGACTGTAAACCCATTGTGGGCAGGGAATGTATCTACCAACTCTGTTATATTGTACTCTCCCAAGCGCCTCCCATTCCTCTCCCCCTCCCCATCCCCCCGCCCTACCTCCTTCCCCTCCCCACAGCACCTGTATATATGTTTGTACAGATTTATTACTCTATTTATTTTACTTGTACATATTTACAATTCTATTTATTTTATTTTGTTAATATGTTTTGTTCTGTTGTCTGTCTCCCCCTTCTAGACTGCGAGCCCACTGTTGGGTAGGGACCGTCTCTATAAGTTGCCAACTTGTACTTCCCAAGTGCTTAGTACAGTGCTCTGAACACAGTAAGTGCTCAATAAATACGATTGATTGATTGATTGATTGATTAGTACAGTGCTCTGCACACAGTAAGTGCTCAATAAATATGATTGAATGAATGAATGAATCAATGCTCTGCACATAATAAGCTCTCAATAAATACAACTAATTGATTGATTCTCTGTGCCTCAGTCGCCTCATCCGTAAAATGGAGTTTAAGACTGTGAGCCCTATATGGGGCAGGGAAGCAGCCCGACATTGTGGAGAGAGAGCATGGGCCGGGGAGTCAGATGGACCTCGTTCTCGCCTGTCCCACTGTCGACCCCCGGCCCACGTCATCACCCTGGCCCGGAATGCCCTCCCTCCCAACATCCACCAAGCTAGCTCTCTTCCTCCCTTCATGGCCCTACTGAGAGCTCACCTCCTCCAGGAGGCCTTCCCAGACTGAGCCCCCTCCTTCCTCTCCCCCTCGTCCCCTTCTCCATCCCCCCGTGTCATCTCCTTCCCTTCCCCACAGCACCTGTATATATGTATATATGTTTGTACATATTTATTACTCTATTTATTTATTTATTTTACTTGTACATATCTATTCTATTTATTTTATTTTGTTAATATGTTTGGTTTTGTTCTCTGTCTCCCCCTTCTAGACTGTGAGCCTACTGTTGGGTAGGGACTGTCTCTATATGTTGCCAACTTGTACTTCCCAAGCGCTTAGTACAGTGCTCTGCACACAGTAAGCGCTCAATAAATACGATTGATTGACTGATTGATTGACCTGGGTTCTAATCCTAGCTCCGCTACTTGTCGGCTTTGTAAACTTGGGCAAATTACTTAACTTCTCTGGGCCTCAATTACCTCATCCGTAAAATGAAGATTAAGACTATGAGGCCCATGTGGGATTTGGACTGGGTCCAACCTGATTAGCTTCTACCCCAGTGTTTAGTACAGTGCCTGACACATAGGAAGTGCTTAATAAATACCCCCAAAAAAATGGGGATGAGGGGAAGAGAATCAGAGTTTGTAGCAGCAGCAGCTGAAAAGTGGAATCTAGGCACTTGGCCCAGAACCAGGCAGGGGACTTCAGGGGGCTTGGGGGAGCTGTTCATTTCTATCTGACTGTGTGTTTGTTCACAGCAGCATTAATGGGAATAATGTAGGTTCTTATATTGCCCACAAATATGTAGTTTATGTGCATTTGTCTATCTGTAGAGAGATAAGCATACCCGCTGTGTGTATTTAATGCCAACAAGCCTCTTTCCTTGAATAGTTTAGGAAGTTCTAGAGGCTGCAGAGGGAATGCTTGAAAGCAATTGTCTTGTACAGGCCAAGAGATGGTTGACCAGCAGAACAGTTGAAAAATATACAAACTTCTTACTGACATTTCATCTTACCAGAAATATCTGTGAGCCCATGGCCCTTCTATAAATAGTAAGAGAAATAAATTGTGTGACTGCTTTATTTTCTAATCAGCAAACTTTAATCATGAACATGTCTTTTAGACATACTACTGTTTGCAGAAAGAAAGTTCATAAAAGGAAAGAGACTGGGGATGGAAGCAGGCAAGGTCTCTGAGAGTCGGGGCAAGCATTTAGTCTGTGGTTGCCTTTAAGTTTCTCATTGGCATCTATCAAAGAATGGGTTTGACCCAAAGATCTCCACTCCATTAGCATGATGGGGTGGAAGGCAATGGCCCCCAGAGGTGTGAGAGCTGACCTCGCTGTAAGGCACCTCCCAGACCTCTCACAAGACCTGAGAGTGTCCCATCAGGCCTGAAAGAGGTCTAAATGGTGGCCTTCTGGCATGTTCAGTCTTTTGAAGTCTGTTCCTTCCTAGGTCCCATACGTACCAACTTCCTGCCCACTTACAAAGTGAAACACTGACATCTATAGTTTGATAACTTTCTTGCAAAATTATCTAAATGATTTCCTCCCCTTCACATTAGCAGTCCCTTTGCATAGATGGGGTCCATAAAGCACAGAGAGGTTAACTGCCTTGTCCAAGATCACACAGTGCTACTGGATATAGTGAACCAAGGACAAAACCAGAGCTAAAGTCATCAAACTTCCAATTTCTAGTCTTGGGGTGCATCTTTAGCACCCCCAGAGGCCACTGAAAGTGGACCTCCCTTTCGTTATGGTTGTCCCTAACGTCAGCCATGTAAATAAGAGCTATGTTTTTACCAGCCCACATACCTTTTTACCAGCATCAGATGAAATCAGCACTCTGCTCTTCAAACTCAGCCCATAGAGTGATTTCCTCCCTACAAGGCAAGGCAGAGTGGGACTGTTTTTACTGCTGATTTGAGGAGATGGCAAGAAAGATAGATGGAAAGATTGAGCACTGATCTGGAGAAGTGAAGGGGGGCCAAGAGGGAAGGGAAATATGTCCAATTTCCAATGTCTCACCTACCTGGAGACAGATTGTCTGGAAAGCCTGAGAAATAAGTTTCTCCCAATCACAGGCTAGGTGGTTCCCAGACCAGTTGGCACCAGCCCAGGGGGCTCTCCGAGGCGGTCGGGGAGGGAAGATAGCCAGAACAGGGGTTCTGGGAAAGGTTTCTGGGACTGTTGGGGAGGGGGGCGGTTAGGAAGAAGAGGAGCAGGGCAGGCTTGGAGATTTCCCAAGTCAGGAGGGGAATACTTTGCCCATGAGGAAGTCAAATTGTTGTGTGTCATGGGGCTGGAGTGGAGAGGAGGGTTTCAGCTCAGAACTAAAACAGGTCTTATCCCTCCAGCTCCTACTAACCCTCTGCTCTTGCCCTCCTTCACACCCTGCCACAATCCCTCCCAATCCCAGGGTTCTGGGGAGCTGAGATCCTGCAAGCAATCAGTCAATGGTATCTATGGGGCACTTACTGTGAGCAGAGCACTGTACTAATAGGTTGGGAAAGTACAATATAAGATTTGGTAGACTCTTGCAATCCTTTCTCACCAGGAGTTTACAGACCACAGGGGGAGACAGATATTAAAATTGATTAGAGATAGAGAAGGGAAACAGTAGAGTATAAGAATATTTACATAAGCAATATGGTGCTGGGGTATCAAAGTGATTAAGGGGGGTACACAGCTAAGTGCCTAGCCGACAGTGGGTAGGGGGATGGGGGAAATCAGGGTTTATTTAGGGAAGGTTTCTTGACAGTATGATTTTAGGAGGGTTTTGAAGGTAAGGAGACTGGTGGATTGTTGGATACAAAGCGGGAAGGAGTTCCAAGCTGGAAAGAGAGAAAGTGGACAAGGAGTTAGTAGTAGGATAAATGGGACAGGGCTACAGAGAGTAGTTTGGCATTAGATGAGTAGAGCGCCCCGGTTGGATTGGAAGATTAGGTAAGTTGGACTGAAAAAGCCAATGGCGAGGATTTTCTGTTTGATGTGGAGGTGGATGGGCAACCACTGGAAGTTTGTGAGGAGTGGGGAGATATGGACAGAACAAGTAACCATCCCTCTGCCTTCTGCAAGACATCTTCCCTCCCACATTTAACTTGGGTTCGTCTCTGCCACACTGGTCCTCTTCAGTACTTCCTTCTTGTTTGCATGGCAAGAAAGATGCTCCCTGGGGACCGGGCGGTCAACCTTCCCAGACACTGGGGACTCTGCCTGGGCTTTCAGTGTCAGGAAGACTCCGAGAGGAGGCAGGAGTCTGCTGTCCACTCACCCACAGCAGGCCGGGCCCTTGAGGGTAGGGGGATGGGAGCTGGGGGCTGAGGCATGGGGGCTGGGGGCTGAGGCTGGGGGCCGGGGCCAGGGGCCGGCAGGGGACTGATGGCCAGGGGTTCACCTTCCAGGACATTCAGGTCTCCTCTCCCCGGCCTCCCCCTACCGCCTCGACCCCCAGTCCTTCTCCCCCGGATCCTCCGGATCTCATCCCCCGGGCCCCCTCCTCCGGCCGCCCCCAGCCCCTCCCCGGGCCTCGCTGGCGGGCTGATGGAGCCCCGGGGAGGGTCGGGGTCACGTGTTCCGTCCGGCTCCCGCCCCGCCCCCCTGGCCCGCCCCCTCCCCCGTAAATAGCGGGATTAGCGGGGATCCCGCGGGGAGGGGCAGGGGGTTTGGGGGGCGCTCATGGCCTAGACGGACCGGGGTCTGGGGTCTTCGGTGATGGGTGGGCGGTGCTGGGGGGGGCCCCGGGGAGCGGCGGGCGGCGGCGGCGCAGCCCCTCCAGGCCCCGGGCCCGCATAACTTGGCTCCCGCACCGCGACAGCAGCCACACTTGCAACAAGTAAGTCTCTCTCGGCTTCTTCCCCCCGTCCCCACTATCCTCATCTCCTCCTCCTGCCTTTGCCCTCCTTTTCCTCCCTCCTCCTCTTCCTTCTTTCCCCCCTCCTTTCCCCCCTCCTTTTCCCCCTCCTCCTTTCCCCCGTCCTCCTTTTCCCTCTCCTTTTCCCCTCTCCTTTCCCCCTCTCCTCCTTTCCCCCTCCTCCTTCCCCCTTCTCCTCCTTTCCCCTTCTCCTCCTTTCCCCCCTCCTACTTCCCCCCTCCTACTTCCCCCCTCCTACTTTTCCCCCTCTCCTTCTTTTCCCCCTCCTCCCTTCCTGCCTCCTCCCTTCCCCCTCCTTCCCCCCCCTTCCCCCCCGTTTTTCCCCCTCCTTTCCCCCTCCCTCCTTTCCCCCTCCCTCCTTTTCCCCCTCCTCCTATCCCCCCTCCTTTCCCCCCTCCTCTCCCTCCCCCTCCTCTTCCCACTCCCCTTCCTCCTTCCCGCGCCCCTCTCCTCTCCTCCCCCCCACCCCTTCCTCTGTCCCGCGAAGACGAGAGCCGGAGTGGCCCCGGAGGGTGAGGTGCTATCCCGAGCCAGGCGGGCCGGGTAACTCAGCTCCGGCAGAGGCCGGGGGTCCCCGGGCACAGGATGGGCTCCCGGGGTCAAAGATTCAACCACCGCCCCTGCGGACGGGTCCCCCTTCCTCCCTTGGCTGTCTGGCTGGCCTGCCCATCACCCGGGCTCTAGAGACTACCTTTGGAATAGCCAGTCTGGGTGCCTTGGGGGAAGCAGGCGGCTGGAGTCCAGCCGGTCTGTTCCACAAAGGGGTATTTCTCTCCCTCCCAGTGACTCCCGTGCTTCTCCTCCGATTGGAAACGTCCCAAGGAGTGGGGTGAAACTCTTCTTCTGCCCAGGCTGCCCTGGATCCACCCTCGGGGGCTGGAACCACCCCAGTATCCACTGGCCCCTTTTCTGCTCAGGGTGCGCTGGTCACCAGACTCCAGCCAGAGAGTGCCCGGGGTTTAAGGCCTGAGGATGTAGCTGAGTACCAGACCAGGGACCCAGACCCACTGCTTCCGTTCCTTTTCTTAGAAGTGGCTTCCTCCTCCCTCCTCTTCCCCAGCCCCCACTCCTCCTTTGCCTCTCTTTGCCCATTCTACTCTTTCTTCCTTTCCCTCCTTTCTTCCATCCTTTGTCCCCCTTCCTCCCTTCCTCTCCCCATCCATCCTTCGAATCTGTAAGCTTCTTGTGGGCAGGGATACCTACACCGTTGTGTTGCACTCTCCTAAATGCTTAGTACAATGCTCTGCACACTGTAGGTGCTCAATAAATACCATTGATTCTCTTTCCTCTTCCCTCCTTTCACCTTCTTTCCCCCCTACTGTCCCTCTGCCTCCTCTCCCGTTTCTCCCTTTTCCCAATCTTCCTCTTTCCTTTCCTCCCTTCTTCTCCTCCCTCCTTCTTCTTCCTCCCCTGGCCCTGCCCTCCTCCTCTCCTTCACTAAGCTGTCTTCCCACATGGCTCTCTGAGTGACTGTTTCATTTTAAAAGCGCTCCTGCTCCCGCTGAGTGCCTCTGTGAGTTTGGAGGTTCAAGCCTCCTTCTCCATTGTTCTTAAAGCCACCACTACACTTGTGGAAAAACATCAGAGGTTAATACCACAGAATCATGATCAGTTGACTCTGGTCTTTGCCCTTCTTCCCTGGAAAACCATTATCATCCTCATCCCTAGTTTACCAAGGTGAAATAGTTCAGTCATCTTTATTGAGCCTTCTCTTTGTGCAGAGCACTGTACCAAGTGTTTGGGAAAGTACAGTACAACCAAGTTCGTATACATGTTCCCTGCCCACAGTGAAGAGCTGAAAACAGAAAGGTTCAACCAACTGCCCCAGGTAGCACAGCAAAAGATTCACAGCCAGGCTTCAGGCTGTGGGCTCTGGGCCCGCCTGCCAGAATGCCTCTGCTGCCCTTGTCATATCTCCCAAGGCTCTGGAGTGGTTTCAGGAAGCAGTCCAGGACTTCCATATGGATGTCTCTGAGAATGGGGTTGGGGAAGAGGGGCTGATAGGACTGGGGAGACAAAGTCCCAGGTGACGCATAACCAAACCCAGAGACCTATCTCCCAAACCTGGCACCTGAGTCACCTGCAAGGAGCCACATGGGTGGATTTGGCCTCCATCTCCCCTCTCTGGCCCTGGTGGGGGCTAGTGAGCATGGTAGGGAAAAAGGTTAAGCACACTGCCTTCAAATAAGGGGCCCTGGGCAAGGGCCTGCTAGGACCACCTTCCCGGCCTCAGACCCATGAACATTTACTGAAGTAGAAAAGTGGCTGAAAAGAGCACCCATGCAGCAGAGACTTTATTAGCCAATCATTCACTTTTATAGCCTTGCTATCTTCAGCAGCCAGAGCTTAGATCCCAACAGGTACCCTACCTTGAGCCAAGCCCATTGCAAGAGGAGGAGCCAGGTCAAGTATCCAAGCAAATTAAACTAGGTGAAATAACATATGTTCGAAGCCTCCTCTGACAGAGCAGGAAGGGGTGTGTCTAAGTGATAGTCTGCCCAGCTAGGCTGTAAGCTCCTTGAATGCAGGAGTTGTGTCTATTCATTCTACTCCATGTGCTTAGTACAGTGCTCTGAAACCAGTAGGTGCTCAGTCAATGCTACTAGATTGTAAGATCTTTGAGAGCAAAGCTCCTGTACACTAACTATTGTTCTCTTCCCAAGTGCTTAGGATCTGGGTTCTAACCCCAGCTCTGCCATTTACCTACTATGTGACCTTGGGCAAGTCACTGTACTTCTCTGTGCCTCAGTTTCCTTAAGTGCAAGTGGGGGATTCAATACTTGATCTCCCTCCTACTTGACTGTGAGACCCATGTGAGACCTGATTATCTTGTATCTTCCCCAGTGTTTATTACAGTGCTTGGCACAGTGCTTAACAAATAATACAGTGATTATTAGTAAGGCTCTCAAAAATGCTCCTGACTGGAAGCAGGGAGGTGAATTAGCCCACAGGGTGGACTTTTTCATAGTCTCTCAACCCAACTTGGGGGTGGGTGCTGGTCTGAGCTGGGGCCCTGACCATGGGAAAATGGCATTTTGAATCAAGGACTCCTTGGTCTGATTTCTCCCCATGACCTGGTCTTCCCTCCCAGCAGCGTGGCTCAGTGGAAAGAGCACAGGCTTGGGAGTCAGAGGTCATGGGTCCTAATCCTGGCTCTGCCACTGGTCAGCTGTGTGACTTTGGGCAAAGTCACTTCACTTCTCTGTGCCTCAGTTCCCTGATCTGTAAAATGGGGATTAAGAATGTTAGCCCCACGTTGAACAACCTGATTACCTTGTATCCCCTCCCAGTGCTTAGAATAGTGCTTCGCACATAGAAAGCACTTAACAAAGACCATCACTGAGCAAGGACTGTGACTCTGCCTTCCGTTGCCAAGATGCAGACTCACTCTCCTAGCCCGCTGGATTGGGGACCAGAGCCTCAAAATCACGAACCTGGAATTCCTTTTTCTCCCAGCCACAGCCCCTGCTCCAGGAAGAAGTTGCCTGAAGACACCCCCACCCCCTCCTCCACCCATGCCCCTGACACTTCTCCTTCCCTTCCTAGCAGCAGACACCATCCTTAGGCTTCTGACACTTTCAGAACATTTAAAGTAGAATGGTAAAGTCTCAGGGCTAGAAGGGTCCTTGTGAGGCCACCTGGTCCAACCTCCTGTCTCTAGGAAGGTCAATGACTAAATCATCTAAGTCAAATTGTTCCCCAGTCTTCCTTTATGTAGCCCAAGGAAGTACTGAAGAATTGCTGGAGTGATCAGAGCGTCTGCGATTGGCATTCTGGGAAGGCTTGGGGAGGAAGCTGGGCTTCTAGTAGGGAGGAAGGGTCCATGGTTTGGTCCAGAGCAGAGGGGTAGTAGAGGTCAGGTGGGCAGGGTTCAGGCAACATTGGGCAGGATTGACTCTTGCCTCTACTCTACCAGGAACTCTGGGTCCATGGAGCATGTGTGACTATGGCATGTTACAATCCCATAGCCCCCAAGGGGCATACCAGAAGGCTACCTCAGCCGCCCCCAGCTAGTCTAACAACCAGCCTGCCTCCAGGGCCAGGGAGGTTATCAGGGCCAGCTTCGGGCCACAGAAAGCCATCTGCCACCCCTGGCTTTCCACATGACACTATGGCCGTCTCTGTGGCTGGTGTGCCAGGCGACCGACAGGGTGTGGTGTGAAGGCACCCTGCACAAATTGGCCCAAACCCCCAAACCTAGAGTGACCCTCTGGGGAGACCCTGACCCCACCATTCCCCCACAGCTCCAGAGCTGGGGCGGTAACCACTGGGACCCCACTCCTGCTTCCCGCACAGGCATAGGGGGAGAGGGGGAGAGGGCTTTCATTCTTCACATCTCCCCCATCTCATTCATAGCATCTGGTTTCTCCTCCCTCTCTTCTCTCTCCCCTTCAGTCTCTCACTGTCTCTCTTTTTGCCTCTTCCTCTCAGTACATCTATCTGTTTCTGCCTCTCTGTATTTATCTCTGTCTTACTCTGCCTCTCACTATCTCTATCTCTCTGACTCTCTATCTCTTTCTGTTTATCTGTTTCTCTCTGTCCCTCTTTCAACCTCTCTCTCTCTCTCTCTCTCTCTCTCTCTCTCTCTCTATCACTTTCTGCCTCTGACTCTGTCTCTCTTCTTTGTCTGCTCTCCATCTCTAACTCCCTGTCTCTCCCTTTCTGTGTCTCTCTCTCCCTGTCTGCTTCTTGAGTCTGTTTAGAGTTGTGTGTGCAGCCCGCCCCCACATTCTCCCTGCGCTATGCTGCCAGAGATTCTGCTTTATAGCCATGCAGCTCCCACTTCCACGGCCCATCTTTATTGCCTGCGTGAACATGGTGCTCGTAAAAGAGAGAGAGAGACAGAGAGCAAGAGAAGCAGTGCTGAGAGGCAGACCAGCGCAGCCACACAATGGGGGCTTTCCTTCGTTGTTGGTGATAAACTCAGGCCTGCCCTGTTCCTCCCCCAGCCCAGACACAGCCCCACCCCCTCCTCTGGCCCAGGCTGGCACTGCCCTAATTCTCTGCACTTCATTTAGTAGCCCACAGTCCTTATCTCTCCTATCATCACCCCGACCCACTCCATTCTCTCCTCCTGCCTGGCCAACCCCTGGGACCCATTCTCATCTGGTAACACTCCAGACCTCGACCAACTGAGACAGTGCTTAGAACAGTGCTTTGCACATAGTAAGCACTTAACAAATGCCATCATTATTATTACAAGGAAACTGAGGACCGGGGTGATGGGTGGCTTATGGCACCATGCTCTAGTCCCCAAACCAGGCCCAAATGCCCAGACACTCTGATGGCCAGAATCTCTGGGGAAGAGTTATACTAAGATGAAATGAGGAAGCAAAGTCTAGCTGATCTCTTCCTCTCCTGGTGCATCTGGTTCTGCCTTATTAGTCTCTCTCCTTCCTTCCCACTTTCCCCCTCGCATTTTCACTTCCTCCCCCTGCTTCTCCCTTTCCTCAAACACCACCACCCCCGCCCACCACCCTCCCTTTCACCTATTCTGCTTGGCAAATTGACATCAGCAAAGGAAATCTGTCCATTGGGGTGGAGTGAGGCAGGAAACCATTTATACATTCTGATTTAATTATTAAATCCCTTCATTATTTCATTCTTAATATGTGCCTATAAGGCAGTATTAAAATGGAACCAAGGTATCATAGTTTCCACCTCTTCTCGAGGGTCACTGCCAGAGAGCATGAGGCAAATATGGCCAAGGGTTCACATATCCCCAAAATGCACAACCAAAGGCATCACCTGATATTTTGGCACTTATCTCCTGATAATGATAATCTTAACAATGAAAATAATGAGGAGGAGGGAGAGAAGGAGAATTAGTATATTAACAATAATAGTAATCAAGAGGAAGAGAAGGAATATTAGTAGAAGTGGGTGTCAAACTATCCTGACAGCTCTCATGGACAGAACCCACACAATTAAGGGCAAGGAAACAGTAAATACTCCCTGCTGTATTGGAAGGAAACTTTGTTCTTGGAATTCCCTTCCCCCTCCACGTCTAGCAGACCACCCTTCTCCCTCTCTTCAAGACCCTTTCTCCTCAATCAATCAGTGGTATTTATTGATTGCTGACTATATGCAGACCACTGTACCTAGGACCTTGGGAGAGTACAACACAATAGAGTAGGTAGACAGGATCCAGAGCACTATACTAAGGCCTTGGGAGAGTACAGTACAGTGGTAAACATAATCCCTGCCCACAAGGAATTTACAGGCTAGAGGTCTTCCCTGATTAACTCTCATCTTCCCACCCTTTTTCCCCTTCCAAATGCCACTTGAACATTGCCAGTGACCCAAATACTAGAGCACTTCCTCCACCACCCAGGATTTGAGAACATCTTTAATCTCTGCTGCTCCTTCTTTTCGTTTTGTATTTTGATGTTGTTTCCTCCTGCATGTGATGTATTTTATTGTCTGCCTCCCCTGCTAGATTGTAAGCTTCTTGAGGGCAGGGATCATGTCTCCTACTTTATTGTACTCTCCCAAGCTCTTAGTACAGACTCAACACAAAATAGGCACTCAATAAATACTACTGATTGATTGATCGATTGATAAGAAAAAAAAGTCCAGAGAACTCCAATCTCCTCTCCTGGTGAGGTGTAGCCGGACAGACTGGTGGGACTCTGTGACATTTAATTACGCAAGAAAAAGTCAAAAGACAGTAGAGCTGTTCAGTATATTTTTTCTCCATGGAGACTCTGTAAACTACTTTTTTCCCTGGCCAGACAAGTAGCCTCTCTCAGAGATAAGGGGGACACTCAAGGAGAATTTGTGCCCAAGTGACTCTCATTTAGACTTGTTCACATTGACCTCCAAATACTATGCAGAACAGCCAAACTTTTGTGTGTGCATTTTGTCCAGAGTATAAACTCTCTGAAAGAGCAAACTCCAAATCTTCTTGCAGTTCTTTCAGATGAGCCCTATCTTTTCTCCCCTCCCTACAACCTCAAGCCTTTAGGGAAACTGTTCAGTCTTCCTCTCTATGTGTTTCTGGATGTGTTTTGAGGCCTTTCCAAGAATCATAATCCCAAGGGGTTAAGCCAGTGGGCTGCTACAGGAACCCAGACTTTTCTGATGCTGAGAAGCAATGCATCTGGTTTTACTGCTTCCCTAATCTGGGGATGGGGAGGGTCTGAGGGGCTGGGGATGAGCAAAGGCACAGTCCAAACAAGCCTTCAATTATCCTGGTTGTGTCAGCTCCTTGAACCTCATGAAGGCTACAGAATTGCTCATAGGATACCAGGGAGCCAGACTGCCCCTCTGGGTCCCTGATTCCTCACTTCATTCATTCACTTGTATTTCTTGAGTGCTTACTGTGTGCAGAGCACTGTACTAAGTGAATCAAGCAGTGCTAGTCGTGGAGCCTTACTAGGTATGGAGCACTGCACTTTGTGATTGGGAAAATACAATACAATAGAACTAACTGGTGCACAAATTCCCCGTCCCTAAGGAGTCTAGTGGAGGATCTTACAGTCTAGTTTACAATCCTTCTAATCTGAAGGCAGGGGTGTCCAGTCTGCTGATTGTACGCTGATTTGAAAGTCTTTTAATGGCTTTGCTGATCTGCAGTTTGTTGGTTTGTACCAGCTTTGACACCATCAATCAATCAATCAGTCATACTTACTGAATGCTTACTATGTGCAGGGCATTATACTAGGTGCTTGGGAGAGTTCAGTAGAGCTAGTTGCCATGATCTCTGCCCTCCAATGTAACAGGGAATACAGATAGTCAATCAATCAGTAGTACTTATTGAACACTTTGTGCAGGGCATTGTACTAAATGCTTGGGAGAGTAGAAGAGAGTTAGAGGCCATGATCCCAGCCCTCATAAAGCCTACAATCTAGTGGGGGAGACAGACACTGAAGGATATTACAGATAGGAAGAGGAAGTAATCAAGTGTAGACTACAGGTAGTTAAGTGGTAAGGGAGTTGGAGATGAGGGCACAGGCCCACATTGATAGCGACATGTTCATAAGAAGCAAACCAATCTCTTTTTCAGCTAGTGAATGGCGTTCATGTGGAATCAGTTATTGACCATGTGGCTCACCCAAAAATAGCAGCAGCTTCAAGAGGGGTTGGAATAAATTCATGACCCCTGGTGAGATAATACACCATGAGACTGGATTAATTAGGGCATTTATTAAGTGCTTATTATTTCTAATGGTATTTTTAAGCACTTACTATGTTCCAGGCACTAGACAAAACACTGGGGTAGATACAAGATAATTGGGTTGGACATAGTCCCTGCCTCACACGGGGCTCACAGTCTTAATCCCCATTTTACAGATGAGGGAACTGAGGCAAAGAGAAGTTAAGTGACTTGGCCAAGATCACAATGCCAAGTGCTGAGATAGCTAGAAAGAATTCAGATTGGGCACAGTCCCTGTCCCCCATTCTGAAAGATAGGCAGAACAAATATCTTTTCCCCACTTACAGATGAGGAAACAGAGGCAGAGGGAGGTAAAGTGACTTGTCTAGGATCACGTAGCAGGCCAGTGGCAGAGAGAAACTGTAACCCTGGTCTCCTGCCTCTCAATGCAGAGTTGTTCCATTAGGCAGTACTGACAAGGCCCTCAACCATCTCATGGTTCCTCTAAGCATCCTGTTGCCACTGTTAGAGTCAGGACACTGGGCTGGATGGTCTATGGATCTGGGTCAGAACTGATCCTTGCTCATAGTCTATGCTCTTACTTTGTGCAAAGCTTTAAGAACCAGACCCTTACCTGCTAGGAGTCCCTGTTCCCTGGGCTCACACACAGCCCGACACTCGAGAGTTGACAATTTCAGCTTTTTCATTGTTTTTCTGGATGACCATGGACAGAGTCTTGACCTCTCTGGGCTTCTCTGGTCCTGTCTTCCTGGTGAAGTCACCAACCTAGCATTCTTCTTGGAGAGATGGCAAGGAGTGTGGAACGAAGGTGGTTGTGAATTCACCATCAGACTAGGGGGAGGAGTAAGTGTGAGACATGAAATTGAGGTCTCCATCTCCCCTCCCACTCCATCTCCATTTCCACAGCCACATTCAGTCATGAGTGCTAGTGCCCTTAATCACTTCAGACCTCACAGTTCCTCCCCTCACAGCATCCAGGAGTTTCTGGGAACAGCTGGGAGTAAGTAACAGGGGGCAGCTGGGAATGACAGGGAGAAGCAGGATGTGGCAGGGAGTGACTGGGAGTAAGTGGAAGCAAAAGGAATGGCTGAGAACGACTGGGGGCAGCTGAGAGTGCATGGGGAACATCAGGGAATTCAATCATATTTATAGAGCACTTACTGTGTACAGAGCACTGTACTAAGCGCTTGCGAAGTACAAGTTGGCAACATATAGAGACGGTCCCTACCCAACAGCGGGCTCACGGTCTAGAAGGGGGAGACAGACAACAAAACAAAACATATTAACAAAATAAAATAAATAGAATAAATATGTACAAATAAAATCGAGTAATAAATACATACAAACATATATACAGGTGCTGTGGGGAGGGAAAGGAGGTAAGGCGGGGGGATGGGGAGCGGGAGGATGGGTAGAGGGAGGAGGGGGAGAGGAAGGAGGGGGCTTAGTCTGGGAAAGCCTCCTGGAGGAGGTGAGCTCTCAGTAGGACTTTGATGGGAGGAAGAGAGCTAGCTTGGTGGATGTGCGGAGGGCGGGCATTCCAGGCCAGGGGGATGTTGAGGGCTGGGGGTCGACGGTGGGACAGGCGAGAACAAGGCACAGTGAGGAGATTAGCGGCAGAGGAGTGGAGGGTGCAGGCTGGGCTGGAGAAGGAGAGGAGGGAGGTGAGGTAGGAGGGGGTGAGGGGATGGACAGCCTTGAAGCCAAGGGTGAGGAGTTTTTGCCTGATGCGTAGGTTGATTGGTAGCCACTGAAGATTTTTGAGGAGGGGAGTAACATGCCCAGAGTGTTTCTGCACAAAGACGATCTGGGCAGCGGCGTGAAGTATGGATTGAATTGGGGAGAGACAGGAGGATGGGAGATTGGAGAGGAGGCTGATGCAGTCATCCCAGAGAATGACTGGGAGCAGCGGGGAATGGCTGGAAGTACTAGAAGCTTCTGGGAGGAGGGAAAGCAATGACAGTAAATGTCAAGCCAGAAGGCTGCCTACATGGCTCTCCACCCCTTTGACCTCTGGACTCCTGCCAGGGTGAACCATCCCCCGACTCCCCCTGCTTCTGGTGCCCTTCCGATAACAGGGCCCTCGAGGGTGGGCTGAGGAGAGAGCCTCCCTCTGTCACTGCCCATCTTGCCCATATATGGACACATTTCCAGGCACTGCTCAAGCATCTGAGCTAGGAGAAGGACAGTGACGCTCCCCTGGAGGAAAGAAAATCAGGCAAATGGCAGAGAAGGCAGTCTCAGCTAGTGGCAGAAAGTACCTCAATTATTATTATTATTTTAGTGCCTTGTTTCCCTCACCAGATTGTCAGGTCCTTGAGGGCAGGCATCGGGTCTACTAACTCTATTGCCCTCTCTCAGGTGCTTCGTACAGTGCACTGCACAGGGTGAGTGTCCAAACAATACTACCAATTGATTGATGGAAGCAGGGGCTACAGCTAGAATGATCACTGACGGCCCTTGTGGATATTGGACAAGGAGTCACAGGTGATGTCATGTGTGCCTCAGTGCACACCTAATGTAATACGATGACATCATACACACGGCTTGACAGAAGTCCATCTGAAGTCTCCAGATCCCAGAGACAGCATGGTCTGGTCGATAGAGCATGGGTCCATGAGTCTGAGGACCTGGGCTTTAATCCCATCTCTGCCACTTTCCTGCTTTGTGACCTTGGGCAAGTCACTATATTTCTCTGAGCTTCAGTTTCCCCAACTGTAAAACAGGGATTCAATAGCTATTCTCCCTCCTATTTAGACTGTGAGCGCCATGTGGGTTAAGGACTGCATCTGACCTATCAACTTGTATCTACCTCAGTGCTTAGAAAAGTGCTTGACACATAGTAAGTCCTTAACAAATACCATCACTACTGTTATTATTACAAGGTAATCAGGTTGGACACAGAGCCTTTCCCACATGAGGCTCACAATCAACATAGGAAGAATCAGCAATTGACCTAGTGGAAAGAGGCCAGACATGAGAGTCAGAGGACCTGGGTTCTAATTCTGGCTCTGCCTCTTGCCTGCTTTGTGACCTTGGGCAAATCATTTCACTTCTCTGTGCCTCAGTTTCCTCATCTGTAAAATGGGGATTCAATTCCTCTTTTCCCTCCTACCTAAAACTGTGAGCCCCTCGTGGGACAGGGAAGGGAGAAAGTTCAAACTGAGGGAACAGGGTGAGCCAGGGGTTGGAGTCAATGAGTAAGCACAGTATGAAGGCTAACAGTGAAAAGTAGCAGTGAGCACTTTCCCAGACTCCCCGTTTGGCATAAATACAGGTAGGCTCTGTGCATCTGTTTATGTAAAAAGCCTGTCTGGTAGTACCCATAAATATGCATAAATAAAGTGCACATGAATGAATGATATCTGCATAGATAAATTCATTTCTGTTCACCTGGGAAAATGTTCAGATGACTTCCTAAGATCTCTGCCTTTCACAAATTCACCCAATCCCAAATAGAAGATTGTGGGGTTCAGTTAAAATTAGCAATAGGGCAAGGAATTTCTTAAGGAAACAGCACCAGTTCAAAAACCAACACTAACTTTCCTCTTATTGTACCCTTTGTATTGTTCTTTACTTAATGCAGTTCTCTCCCCTGGGTGGTCTTAACTGTAGGCTTAGGTTCTGTCTGCTTCTATGGAAGGACATTAATGAGACCTGATTTATTAGTGAGCTAATTAGGAGCTAGTACTTTCTGGCACAGTTCAGGAGGGAGGGGTTGGGAATCGGGAATTGAAGGAGTGGGGCCAGACCTCATCTCTCTGAAGCCTTTCTGAAATCATATCTTCTCCAAGAAGCCTTCCTTGATTAATCTCTCCTCTGTCTGTTTTATATCCCCTCAAATGCTACTTTGGCCTTTCTTCATTGCCTAAGGACTTGAGGTAAAGATCTTTATACTTGATTGCTTCTGTTATCTGTAATTTATATTAGTATCTGTTTCCTTCTAGATTGTCAGCTCCTTGAGGGCAGGGGCCATGTCTACTAACCCTCTTGCCTTGTCCCAAGCACTTAGTACAGTGCTCTGCACACAGTAAATGCCCAAATAATGCTATTGATTGATTGACAGAAGTAGGGGCTGCAGCTAGAGTGGCCACTGACAGCCCTTGCAGATATTGGACAAAGAGATACAGGTGACATCATAGTACCTCACTGCACATGTGACATGACACGAGGACATCATATTTACTGCTCTGCAGAAGTCTGTCCAAATTCACCAGATCCCAGAGGCAGCATGGCCTGGTGCAAAGAGCCCAGATCCTGGTCCCGGCTCTGCCACGTCACTGCTGAGTCATCTTGGTCCAGTCACATATTCTCTCTGGGCCTCAGTTTCTTCATCTGTAAAAAATAATAATAATAAGTGTGGTATTTAAGTGCTTACTATGTGTCAGGCACTATACTAGGCACCGGGGTGGATCTAAGCAAATCGGGTTGGGAGGAGTCCCTGTCCCACACAGGGCTCACAGTCTCAATCCCCGTTTTACAGATGAGGTAACTGAGGCCCAGAGAAGTGAAGTGACTTGTCCAAGATCACACAGCTCACAGACAAGTGACTGAGGCAGGATTAGAACCCAGGTTCTGCTGACTCCCAGGTCCATGGTCTATCCACTAGGCAAATCACTTCACGTCTCTGGGCCTCAGTTACCTCTTCTGTAAAAGTGGGATTGAGACTTTGAGCTTCATGTGGGACAAGAATTTGGGACATCCAACCTGATGATCTTGTATCTACCCCAGTGCTAGTACAGTGCCTGGGATATAGTAAGCACTTAATCAATACCATTAGGAAAAAAATCATTATTTTATGACTGTGATCTTTCGGGGCAAGCTCTGACCCCAACCCCTCCTTTGAATCACAGCCTTTGAATTCCCTTCCTAGGGTCCTGTGAACATAGTCCCTGAGGGGTGGGGGAGATGTTTAGTACAATTCTATCAAGGAATAGGCCTGCTGGGAGTGGTGAGGAGACAGAGGACTGTTCCCACTAGCCTAATAGGCTGTCGCTTCTGCTGTTGGTTTATTGTTCGTGCTGCATTTTCCCGGTTATTTCTTTCCCTGTGTGCCCATTGTCAATTTCCCCATTCAGATTGTGAGCACTCTGCTACCACATCCAAAGTGCCTTGGAACTCTCCTCCTATCTGTCCCAGCCCCTCTCACAGTTTCCCACACAAAGCAAGCACTTAAAAAAAATGTCGAATGATGATGGTGGTTATAACAATATCATGCTGTTGAGTTTGTGAAGGCAAGGATGAATTGCTATAGAATTGCATTCTCCTGAGGGCTTCCTGATTAGATTCATTCATTCAGCCAGTCAGTCATCCAGGGGAGGTCTAAGGGAGGTTGGTATCCAAAACGATGCTTGTGACATGATCACTTCATGCTGCAGCCTGAGGTGACACACCTGATGTTATATGGCCAGCCAATGCAAGAATTGAAGTGTCATTGGCAAAACCAGGAGCTTTGGAGGTGGAGCTGTTTGTAAGACACACGAGCTCATCAGTAAAATTTTCACCACCTCTTTGAGAACTTTAAAATATTTCCCCAAACAGCCCTTAAAATCTCAGTGGGTGCAGCTTGCTTTGTGGGGCCCTGGGGGATGGGGGGGTAGGGGGGAAGAGTGGGAAAGGAGGAGGGAAGCCAGGTGCTGTGGAAGGGCTCTGCCAGGAGTTGGCATTTGCAAAACCTTGTCAGGAAGTGAGGAAGTCGGTGTCGAGAGCAAGGCTATTGCTAAGGTAACCGAACCCTCTCCATGCCTGGGTTAATAGACTAATTCAGCCCCTTGAATTATCCTCGGAAACAAAATGGATTCTGCTTCTGTTCCCCTGGTTTCCAGCACAACAAAACCTGGGCGAGACTGCGTTATCAACCCTTTCAATCAGTCCATCAACCTTTAGTATTATTCGAGCAACTATTGTGTGGAGAGTGCTTTATTAAGTTCTTAGGAGAATACAAGGAGCTTAAAATCTAGAAGGGGAGACCGACTTTAAAATACATTACAGGTAGAGAACAGGTTATTTGACTTTGTAGGGGGAACACCTCAGGATCCTCAGTTTTAAATAGAAGTTTTGAAGGAAAGAAGCAGCATGATCTAGTGGACAGAACACAGACCTGTGTTCCTATCCCAGCTCCACCACTTGCCTGCTGTGTGACCTTGGGAAATTAACTTAGTTTCTCTGGGCAAGATACCTATTTTTAGATTGTGAGACCCCTCCCGCCCCTCCCAAGGGACAGAGATTGTGTATAATTCCTACCTGTATATTTTTCCCACCTCTTGATATAGTCCTCTGCACACAGTTAGTGCTTCATAAATTCTATGATTACTACTACTACTACTGTTCTTCCTCTCCTTTAGACTGTGAGCCCATATGGGATAGAGACCGTGTCCAATTTGCTTATATTGTACCTCCCTCAGCATTTTGAATAGAGCTTGGCACGTTATTATTCATTATAAGGGACCAGCGCTCTCTCTCTCTCTCTCTCTTTCTCTCTCTGTCTCTCTCTCTCATCTGGGAGGGCACAGCCTTGGGGGTTTGTACCAGGCAAGAGACCTGAATGATAATAATAATAATAATGATGATGATAATAATAATAATAATAATAATAATAATGATAATAATAATAGTGGCATTTGTTAAGCACTTAGTATGTGCCAAGTACTGTTCTAAGCACTGGAGAGGTTACAAGGTGATCAGGTTGTCCCACGGGGGGGCTCACAGTCTTAATCCCCATTTTACAGATGAGGTAACTGAGGCACAGAGAAGTTCAGTGGCTTGCCCAAGGTCACACAGCTGACAAGTGGTGGAGTCGGGATTAGAACCGGGAGTCGGGATCACAACGTAATAACCATGATGTCAAGCACCTTTTTGAGCACTGGGGTAGATAGAAGATACTCAGATTGGATGCAGTCCCTGTCCTACACAAAGCTCTAAATCTAAAAGGTAGTAGGAGCAGGCATCATCTCCCCCTTAGGGTTCACGGTCGGGGAGGTAGGGAAGACGGGGATTTTATCCTCATTTTACAGTTGAGGGAACTGAAGTGTAGAGTGGTTAAGTGACTTGCACAAGGTCACGCAGAAGACCAGGAGCTGAGCTGGAATTAAAACCAAGGTCTCCTGATGCCAAGTCCCATGAACTTTCCAATAGACCAGGCTGACTCCCTTTTCTGGAGGCTGGAATCCACCAATGCAGATTCAGAGAAGTCATAGTGCTTGTGGGGGATGAAGAGGAGCATCTGGCCAGGAGGGAGAGTGACCACACTTGGGAAATCCAAACCTTTCTCATTTTTTTCCTTTTTTACAGCATCTGTTAAGCACTTATTATATGCCAGGCACTGTAGTAAGTGCTGGGGTAGATTCAGGCTAATCAGGTTGGACACAGTCCTGTCTCACATGGGGCTCACAGTCTTAATCCCCGTTTTTACAGATGAGGTAGCTGAGGTCCAGAGAAGTGAAGTGACTTGCCTAAGGTCACATAGCAGACAAATGGAGGATCCAGGATTGGAACCCAAGTCCTTCTGACTCCCAGGCCTGTGCTCTATCCACTAGGGCACACTGCTTCTTTCTCCAAGGGGGTCTCCAAGCATCAGACTGCAAGATGTTGGAGAAGGAGGTTGTTGGGGGGATGTCTGCCCTCTAAATCGGCCTGGGAGAGGCTGCCTTAGGACCCTATGGACCTGAAAGGAGGAATTAGATTGAGTCAGAAAGTCTGGTCCAACCAATCGATCAATCAGTCAATCAGCCAACAGTATTTGCTGAGCACTGTGCCACTTGTACTAAACCCTTGGGAAAGTAAAATAGAGTTAGCAGATATAATCCCTGCCTTCAAGGAGCTTACACTCTAGAGGGGAAGACAAAAGCTAAAGGAAATTTCAGGAAGTAAGCAAATATAAAGCTATGTATGTTAATACTATTATTGGTGGTTAGTGGGGGTGAGTTCCCCAGGGGTTCAAAACCTGGTTCCAATTCCACTCTGACAGTTCCCCAAGGAAAGGATAAGAAAGGATGGAGCCCCGTTTGAAAAACCCAGCCTGTCCCAGAGGGGGCAAGTGAGGCCTAGTTCTTAGAGTATGGGGTGAGGAAGTGGGGGGTCTGGGTTCTAATCCTGGTTCTGCCACGAGCCTGCTCTGCAAACTTGGGCAAGTCATTTAACCCCACTGAGCCGCCATTCCCTCGTCTGTCAAATGGAGATAAGATGCTGGTTCTCCCTTCCTTCTTAGACTGGGAATTCCTTTCAGGACTGGGACTATGTTGGACCTGATTTATCCTAGTTCTTGGCTAAAGGTAGGTGTTTTAATGAAGCCCTTGGTCATAAAATAATATTTGGAATTAAGGTTAACTCAGGATCCAGATTTCTCTAACAGGAACAGGAGGGATCTGGGGAGCTGAGTGGAGGAAGGACATAGAACAGTATAAGGGGCAGGGTCCTGGCTGTGGGCTTTGGGGGCACATCCCAAACATGGGGTTCACAGCCCTATTCTGTCTCACTTATCTTGTTTGCTGTCAGGTGGAGGGCAGAGAGAGTGAGCGACATTAAAAGAAAGGGAAAACCTGCAGTGAATTGACTTGGTGCCAACAGCCAGGACCTGAAGTTCATCATGCTATCACCCTCTCTGAGTTAATCTTTAAACCATGGGGGAGAGGGCTGACTCCTTCCTTCTCCCTCCTTCCCCCAAGCTGATTCCACAGCCCCAAGTCACTCGTTGAACCCACTCTGCTAGGACCAACCAGTTGCTATTTCTTACTTCTGAGTAGAATGCTTACTGCTCAATGGTTGGGCTTTCTGAAGGGAGGTCAACAGGGATGAACTGGGGGATGCAGCCATCAAGGGAAGCCTGCTCATGAAACTGATAAAGAGGATTCTTTAAATGCCAGAGGCAGCTTTAAATGGGGCTGAACCTTCGCTCACATCTTGAAGGAGGCAGCTACCTTTAGCATGATTTACAACTGAGATCCCCTCCTACCCATCTCCTTGTCAGGAGTGGGTGGCCCCTCCTGAAGGCACCTGGAAGGCAGTGGAATCCAGTGGATAAGGGCATGAGACCGGAGGAGTCAGGAGACCCGAGTTCTGGTGCTGGTCCCTGTACTTCTGTGTGACCTCAGGCAAGACATTGAACCTTTCTGGGCCTCAGTTTTCTCATCTGTGAAATGGGAAGAGCACAGGCCCAGGAGTTAGGAGACCCAGGTTCAAATCCCAGCTCACCATTTGCCCACCGTGAGACCTCGGGCAATTCACTTAACTGCTCTATGCCTCCTTTTCCTCCTCTGAAAAATGTGTGCTCTCATCTCCCTCACTGTTAGACTGTGGGACCCATGTGTGCCTGATCCTATCATTCAATTGTATTTATCGCTTACTACGTGCAGGGCACTGTACTAAGTGCTTGGGAGACTACAATATGTCAATATAACAGATACATTCCCTGCCCATAATGAGCTTAAAGTTTAGATTGTAGTGTATCTACCCCAGTGCTTGGGATGCATTAAGAGCTCAACAAATATCACTACTGGTCCCAGTTGAGAGAACGAGTTCTGGAGGCCAGCCCAGTATATGCTCCAGGGAAGGAGAACCAGCCTCAGCCATGCTCTACCTGTAGTGTGGCTTAGTGGAAAGAGCACAGGCCTGGGAATCAAAAGGACCTGGTTTATAATCCTGGCTCCTCCACAATTCTGCTCTATGACCTTAGGCAAGTCAGTACTTCTCTGGGCCTCAGTTATCTCATCTGTCAAATGGGTATGAAGGCAGTGAGCATGAGGGACAGGGACTGTGTCCAACCTGATTGACTTGTATCTACCCCAGCGCTTAGAACAGTGTTTGGCACATAATAAGTGCTTAACAAGTACCATAACTATTATTATTATTATTATTATCATTATTATCACCCCTCCACCGCTCCCAAACTAGCCCACCCATGGCTGGAGACTCTAGAATCCCAATGAACCAGGACATGGAGATTGGAGCCACTCCACGGGATTCCAAGAAGATTCCCAAGCAGGCGCGCGATGATGGCCCCATCCCTACAGACAAAACCCGGCTCCTGGCGGAAGCCAAGAAGCCCCGCCAGCGCTACATGGAGAAGAGTGGCAAGTGCAATGTGCACCATGGCAATGTCCAGGAAACCTACCGCTACCTGAGCGACCTCTTCACCACCCTGGTGGACCTCAAGTGGCGTTTCAACCTCCTCGTCTTCACCCTGGTTTACACCGTGACCTGGCTGTTCTTCGGCCTGATGTGGTGGCTCATCGCCTATGTCCGGGGCGACCTGGACCATGTCGGGGACGTGGACTGGGTCCCCTGTGTGGAGAACCTCGGCGGCTTTGTCTCCGCCTTCCTGTTCTCCATCGAGACGGAGACCACCATCGGCTATGGCTTCAGGGTCATCACGGAGAAGTGTCCTGAGGGGATCATCCTCCTGTTGGTTCAGGCCATCCTGGGCTCCATTGTCAATGCCTTCATGGTGGGCTGCATGTTCGTCAAGATCAGCCAGCCCAAGAAGAGGGCGGAGACTCTAATGTTCTCCCACCACGCAGTCATCTCCCTGAGGGATGATAAGCTGTGCCTAATGTTCCGCGTGGGTGACCTGCGGAATTCCCACATCGTGGAGGCCTCCATCCGGGCCAAGCTGATCCAATCTCGGCAGACCAAGGAAGGGGAGTTCATCCCCCTGAACCAGATGGACATCAACGTGGGCTTCGACACGGGGGATGATAGACTCTTTCTCGTGTCGCCACTCATCATCTCCCATGAGATCAACGAGAAGAGCCCCTTCTGGGAGATGTCCCGTGCCCGGCTGCAGCAGGAGGAGTTTGAGGTGGTCGTCATTCTCGAGGGGATGGTGGAAGCCACAGGTGAGGTCTATAGGGCTCAGGAGGGCGTGGGGTGATCATGGGGCAAGCTCTAGCCATGGGCCAAGCACTGAGCCCTAGGCAAACCCTGAGCATGGGGCAAGTGCCAAGCATGGTGCAAACACCAAGCATGGGGCAGACACTAAGTATGGGACAAGTGCTGAGCATAGCGCAAACACTGAACATAGGGCAAATGCTGCATGGAGCAAGCACTGAGAACGGGGCAAACATTGAGCATGGAGCAAACGCTGAGCATGGGGCAAGCACTGAGCATAGGGACAAGTGCTAAACATGGACAAGGACTGAGCATGGGACAAACACTTCTATTTCTCCTTCACCCCTCCCACTTTCTCCTTCTTTGCTTCATTTTCTCCTTCCCTCCTCCACTTCTCCTTCACCCATTCACTCAATCTTCAGGTCTTTCCTCTTTTTGCTGAGATCAAGGACCAGGGACCTTGTTTTTAGCTCTTAAGGCTAGCAGAATGCTCTGTTTCAGCAACCAGTATAGCACTCTGCACACGGTAGGCATTCACTGCAGTGCTCTATAGGCAGTCAGTCAATAAGTGGTATTTATTACTTCCTGGGTTCAGAGCACTTTACTAAGCACTTGGGAAAATACAACAGAGTTGATAGGCATGTTCCCTGCCCTTAAGGAGCTTATAGTCAAGAGGGGAAAACAGACATTAAAATAAATTTCAGCTGCGGACATAACTGCTACTGGCCTGAGGGTGGTGAGACTATTAAATGTTTAAAGGGGACAGATCCAAGTGCATAGGCAAGGCAGGAGGGAGTAGGGGAAATGAGGACTTAGGGTAGGCCTCTTGGAAGAGATGTGATTTTAGTAAGGCAAAGCCATAGGTGCTCAGTAAGGTGTTGTGCACACTGAAGGCACAGTGCTGTTAACATTACAGATGCACAGTACAGTGCTCTGCACATTTAAGACACTCAGTACAGTGCTGTAAACAGTATAAGTCCTCAGTCCTGTGCTCTGTACACTGAAGGCACTCAGTACAATGCTTAAGCATTATAGGTGCTCAGTACAGTTCTCTGCATACTGAAGGCACTCAGTACAGTGCTGGCGATACTATGGATGCTCAGTACTGTGCTCTGCACACTGAAGGCACTCAGGCTACTGCTCTGAATGCTCCAAGCACTCAGTAACTGTGCTTTGCACTCAATGTGTGCTGTGTTCTCTGGGGCTGCAGAAGGGCAGTGGCCAAAAAGCCCCCCCCAACCTCCAGCCTGTTCAGCCACTGCTGGGGGTGGGGGCCAGGAGAACAATCCATTGATCGATCAATCTATGTCTTGGGCTGCCAGACTCTGGCCCCTGGGGCTTGTGGGGGGGGGCGGGGGGCGGAGGGAGCTCAGATGTCCATGTTTGTGGGCGGTCCAGGCAGAGCCCCTCAGGACCGGGGAAGAGGGAGTGGGGGTGAGCTGACATGGTGCCCCCCCTGTGCCCCAGGCATGACGTGCCAGGCACGCAGCTCATACATGGACTCGGAAGTGCTGTGGGGACACCGCTTCACACCTGTGCTCACCCGGGAGAAGGGCTTCTACGAGGTCGACTACAACAGCTTTCATGCCACCTACGAGACCCGCACACCCACCTGTTGTGCCAAGGAGCTGGCTGAGGCCCGACGGGAGGGGCGGCCCCCCCAGCAGCTCCCCAGCACCACCCTGCTGGGCGGCTGGGCCACTGGGGATGGAGTCCAAGAGGCTGAGGGGGAAGGATCTGGGGACACCCCCGATGGAGAGGCAGATGGCTCTGCCTGATGCCCAGATGCCAGAGGGACTGACCACTCACCATCCGCCCCCCAGTGGGGCCCAGCTCCTCTCCACTCGGGGATACCCACTGCCTCCCTGGCACCTTCTGGGTGAGGCGGCCTCATCAAACGGCTCAGGTTCAGGGATGGTGGCGTCCCAGCTTTGCCCCATCCAGGGCCAGTCCTCCCAGGAATTACAGGAAGATATCCCGCCCCTCTCCCCTTGTCCTCTCAAGTTTCCATCCCCCCAGGTGGTGCCCAGAGGTTGGGAGCTGTGAGAACTCTGTGACATAAAAGCGCTGTGATTTTCTGCCTTACTGGTGTGGCCTCTGCAGCCCCGGCCCTGGAGCCAGTCCCTGTCCTGGTGCCCTGACGGGGGAAACTGAGGGATGCCCTGGCTCCAAGGGGCCTCTTGAGGGAGGTGGACTGGGCATGGAGGGCCCACCACGTGGAGTGGCATTGTCCTGCGAGGCCTCTCGACAACTGGAAACTTTGCTGTTGGCTTTGCAGGAAGTGGAGCAAATGTGGAGGCTGGAGGGTGAGGACCTCATTCTCCACCTGGGCAACCGAGACTGTGGTAGGCAGCACTCGGGCCTCTGCCCACCCGGCGTCTCATCAGCAGCATCCAGCTCCCGACCTTCTAGACTGTGAGCCCACTGTTGGGTAGGGACCGTCTCTACGTGTTGCCAACTTGTACTTCCCAAGCGCTTAGTACAGTGCTCTGCACACAGTAAGCGCTCAATAAATACAATTGATTATTTGATTGACCTCCCACCAACCACACCTGGCTCCCGCAGCTCTCGTGGGGCCGGGGAGGAGGGAAGGCCTCCAGCCTGGGAAGCTCTTCCCTGGGCCGAGGTCCTGATCCCAGCACTGCCATTTACCTGCTGTGTGACCTTAGGAAAGTCAATTAACCTCTCTGTGGCTCAGTTTCCTCATCTGTGAAGTGGGGATCTAAGTACCTAGTCTCCCTCCCCTTTAGACTATGAGCCTCATTTGGGACAGGGTCTGTAGCCTACTTGATTTGTCTTGTATCTGCCCCAGCACTTAGTACAGTGCTTGGCACACAGTAAGTGTTTAATAATCATTTATTATTAATATTATTATTATTATCTTCCCCCAAAGGATCTCAAAGCATTTTAATTAACTGCTGGTCCCTTCTCACCCAACTGGCAGCAGGGATGGTGTCTGGGGGCCTCTGAAACAGGCTGGAGGAGAGAGGGGTTCAGTAGTCCCAGAAGGAGCACCAGAACAAGGAGGTGGAAAAGTGGGACACAGAAAGAGGGAGGAAAGCATCATTTTTGCCTCTGAGAGTCCCCAGCATACACCTGGCTCAGGGACACACCTGCCTCCCACGTGACTCATGGGACAGGAAATACTGGTGCCCGAGGGAGGGACCAGGGTGCGATTGTCCCAGGGTGGGCTAGCGCTGTGATGTGATAGGCTGGCCGGCGTTGGGGTGGTCAGGGAGTCCAGGCTCCGAAGTTCAGCAGACCTGGGCACTGGTCCTGATTCTGCTTGCTGGGACTGGACCGCTGGGCAAAGTCTTCAGACTCCAAAACAAACTCCTCATTCACCGCACTGATCCAAGCACTTACCTATCTCACCTCAACTAGTGTATCAGCCTCCTCACTGACCTCCCTGCCTCCTGTCTCTCCCCACTCCAGTCCTTACTTCAACCTGCTGCTCAGATCATTTTACTACAAAAACATCCATATTTCCACCCTCCTCAAGAACCTACAGTCGTTGCCCATCCACCTCCACATCAAACAGAAACTCCTTACACTCAGCTTTAAAGCACTTATTCAGCTCGCCTCCTCTTACCTTACCTCCATGATTTCTTACAACAACCCACCCTGCTCGCTTTGCTCTGCTAATGCAAACCTGCTCACTGTATCTTGGTCTCTTCTATCTCTCCAATGACCCCTTGCCCACATCTCCCCTTTGGACTGGAACTCCTTCCCTGTCATACCCAAAAGACCACCACTCTTTCCACCGTCAAAGCCTTACTAAAATCACATCTCCTCCAAAAGGCCTTCCACGACTAAGCCCTCATTTTCCCTACTCCCTCACACTTCAGTTTCGCCTATGCACTTGGATCTGTCCCCTTTAAGAACTTGATATTCCCCCCACCCTCAGCCCCACAGCACTTACGTACATACCTGTAACTTATTTTAATGTCTATCTCCCCCTCTGGACTGTAAGCTCCTTGTGGGAAGGGAATGTCTACCACCTCTATTGTATTATACTTTTCCAAGCCCTGAGTACAGTGCTCTGCACACAGTAAGTGCTCGCTAAAAATGATTGATTGACTGATTGATGCACTCTGCCCCAGTGGGAATGCAACTCATGGGACAAGAGTGTGTGAGAGGCCTTGGGCAAGCCATTAACACTAGAATCGCAGGTTTTGAATCAGTCAATATTTCTTGAGCATGTACAGAGTGGAGGACACGTATTGAACCCTTTAGAGTACAACAGAACCAACAGACATGATCCCTGCCCTCAAGGAGCTTAATCCTGAAGTTTTGGAAACAAGGCTCCTCCATCGTTCTAGACAGGACATTCCATCATCCAGTTACGTGAGCCTGGAGCACAAGAGATCCTGAAAAAGAAGAAAGGAAACCTGCACTGGGTCTCTTTTCGAGGATTACATCAGTGCCACTGGAGCGATACAGCATGAACCAATGTGTTGCTCTTGAGCACTGTGATACTCAGCAACTGCCAAATAGTGCTCTCCCTGTGAGATGGGGAAAGCACAAGGATAAGAGTGGGAACTAAACTAGGATCTTTCTTGCCCCTTCTCCCTGTCTCCTGGGGACAGAGAGATAGTAGTGAAGTTGACCTTCAGTTCTGCCTATACAAGGGTGAATATTGCTGAGAGACTCTTTTGCACGCTTTCACACTGGGTCTGTAACAGTGTGGTTGTTGACGATTTCTGGACTCTGGCCACTGGGGTGAGCATTGCTCAGGCATCGATAGGGAAGCAGCATGGCCAAATCAATCAATAATCAATGGTACTTATTGAGCATTTATTATGTGCAGAGCATTCTTTTAAACATACACTAGAACAGAATTAGCAGACATGTTTCCTCACCATAATGACCTTACAGTTGGATACAATAAGGGCCTAGGAGTTCTGGGTTCACAGACTTGGGTTCTAATCCCAACTCTGCCACTTGCTTGCTGTGTGACCTTGGGGAAGCCACTTTTCTGTGACTCAATTTCCTCAACTGTAAAATGGGGATTCAATACCTGTTCTCCCTCCTACTTACAGTGTGAACCCCGTGTGGGACAGGTACTGTGTCCACCTTCCTCACTTCCTCCTGCTGTGCTGCTGTCGCTTCCAATCTCTCAAGCTTCTGCCTAAATTGAACAGGCTAAAATTCCCCTGAAGGCACATTATCATGAAGGGAAGAGAAAAGAGAGGTGGAATAAATATTAATATTATTTTTATTATTATTGCATTTATGAAGCGCTTTTTGGGGGCCAAATCAATCAATCAATCATATTTATTGAGCACTTACTGTGTGCAGAGCACTGTACTAAGCGCTTGGGAAGTACAAGTTGGCAACATATAGAGACGGTCCCTACCCAACAGTGGGCTCACAGTCTAGAAGGGGGAGACAGAGAACAAAACCGAACATATTAACAAAATAAAATAAATAGAATACATATGTACAAGTAAAATAAATAAATAAATAGAGTAATAAATACGTACAAAACATATATACATATATACAGGTGCTGTAGGGAAGGGAAGGAGGTAAGGCGGGGGGGATGGAGGGTGGAGGAGGGGGAGAGGGGGGAGGGGAGGGAGAGGGGGAGAGGAAATGCCAAATGCCAGAAAGTTACCAGATATGCATATCAGACACAGTTCCTGTCTCAAATGGGGCTCACAGTTTAAGGGGGAGAGAAAGCAGGAATTTTCATTCCCAGTTTACAGGTTTGAGGAAACTGAGGCCCAGAGAGGTTAAGTGACTTGAGCTACAGCTGGGATTAGGACCTGGTCTTCAGACTCTCCTGGCCCCCCAGTCCCATGCTCCCATTAGAAATAGAATGACTTAGTGGAAAGAGCCAGAGCCTGCAAGTCAGAGGACCTGGATTCTAATCCTGGGCAATTGCTTGCTGTGTGACCTTGGGCAAGTCATTTAACTTCGGTGTGCTTCGGTTACCTCATCTGTAAAATGGGGATTAAGTCCTCTGCCCTCCAATTTAAAAGACTGTGGGACAGGGACTGTGTCTGACCTGATTATTTGTATCTCTTTAGCGTTTACTACCATGCTTGGCACATAGTTAGTGCTTAACAAATACCACAGTTATTATTAGTCTACACTGTCCCTCATTCCCACCTCTCCTGTCTTTGACGTCTTGCTTCTGCCCTCCCCAATACCTGGACTCTGTCTCACCTCACATGAGAGCTCACCTCCTCCAGGAGGCCTTCCCAGACTGAGTCCCCTCCTTCCTCTCTCCCTCTTCCCCCTCTCCATCTCCCCCGCCTTACCTCCTTCCCTTCCCCACAGCACCTGTATATGTGTATATATGTTTGCACATATTTATTACTCTATTTATTTTACTTGTACATATCTATTCTATTTTGTTAATATGTTTGGTTTTGTTCTCTGTCTCCCCCTTCTAGACTGTGAGCCCACTGTTGGGTAGGGACCATCTCTATATGTTGCCAACTTGTACTTCCCAAGTGCTTAAAGTGCTCTGCACACAGTAAGCACTCAATAAATACGATTGATTGATTGATTGACTGATGTGGCAGACCACTGCTCTCCCCATCTTCAAGAACCTTCTGAAATCACATCTCCTCCAGGAGGCCTTCCCTGACTAATCTCTCATTGTCCCACTCTATCTCCACCCCAAATGCCTCTTCGACACTTCCTTGTCATCCAAATATTTGGGTAGAACCTGTATTTTATTTTAGCGCCTATCTCCCCTGCTGGATTGTAAGTTCCTTGAGGACAGGGGTCATTTGTTGTTGTATTATACTCTCTCAAGTGCTTAATACAGTGCTTTGCACACCATAGGTGCTCAATAAATATGATTGTATGAATGAATACCAATCAGCAGTATTTATTGCATTTCACTAATGCTATTGCTCTCTCCCAAGCATGCAGTACAGTGCTCTGCACAGAGTAAGATGCCAATTAATGCAATTCATGAATGACTGAATGATTAATTGCACTAAGCACTTGAGGGTTAGTTTGTAGTTAGTGTTCATTTACTAGGTGCCAAGGACTGTGCTAAATGGTCAGGAAATGGTACTGATTGGATGCTTATTATGTACTAAATGCTTGGGAGAGCACAATACAATGGAGTTGGTTGACACAATCTGACCTAGTCCCTACCCCACAGGAGGCTTAAAGTCCATGTGAGAGTAGACAGACAGGCCCTTCCTCTTCATATCCCACAGACGATCACTTTCCTCACATTCAAAGCGTTATTGAAGGTACATCTCCTCCAAGAAGCCCTCCCTGACTATGCCCTCATTTCCTCTTCTTCCACACCCTCTGTGTCACCTTTGCACTTGGATTTGCCCCCTTTACTCCCCCCTTCCTTAGCCCCACAGCACTTATGTACATATTCATAATTTATTTATTGATATTAATGTTCCCCCCAGACCGTAAGCTTGCTGTGGGCAGGGAACTAGTCCACCAGCTCTGTTCTATGGTACTTCCCCAAGTGCCTAGTAGAGTGCTTTGCACAAAGTAAGCACTCAATAAATATGATTGGCTGATTGACTGACAGATAAGTAGACCAATAACAACACATTAGAAAAAACAATAGATTTCACATTCAACAGTGCAGAATAAGAAGGTTGAGCTAAGTAATCAGACAGTCCTGGGAGGGGCCATCTAAGACTCCTCCTTGCTCCAGGGTTGAGCCCCCTGTAGTCTCACAGGGGCTGTAAGAAGTGGGCAAGCCACTCACTGTCCCTGGATAGGTGACAGCGGTGGTGATGGGGTTTCCAGACAAGCTGGACCATTGTCTCCCAACCCTTCAGGGACCCTGGACTACTTGTGGTCAAAGGGAGATCCTGAAGGGAGATCACCACCCTCCAGAAGCAGATAATGCAGTGCCTGGCACATAATAGGCACATAACAAATGCCACAATGATTACTATTATTATTGTTATTATTATTAATATTGACAAGAGCATGTGACCTCATAGGAGCCATTGTTGAGTAGGGGGAGTGTTTCTTCAAAGGTCTCTGGGCCCAAAGCACCAAGGGGAAGGAAGGAGGGAGAAGACAAGTGCATTTGCCCTATTCTGGAGCCCCATGTCTTTGGGATTTTTGCCTTCAGGAAACACCCCCTCCCCCAAAACCCTTCTTCTTGCAAACTCCAGCTCAGAAGTTCCCCTGCTCCCTCCCCAGAAGCTTTGCCCCCAGTAACTCTACCTCTCTAAGCCTTGGCCCCCAAATAATTCTGCCTCCAGAAGCCCCACCCCTGGAAACTCTTTTCCAGGGACTGTTCCCTGGGTTGTGCCTACTTTTTCCCATCCAAAGCACTGCATTCACCCTCACACAACCAGCGCACACCCACAAAAGCTTAACACACAGGACATACAAACCTCACCTATATTGCACTCTCCCAAAACCTTAGTACAGTGTTGTGCACATATTAAGCACTCCAAGAACACTATCAATAGATTGATTCATTCAATGGTATTTACTCTAGGTAGAGTACAATACAACACTAAAAAGACACATTCCCTGCCCACAATGCATTTACCTCCCATCCCTGTACAGTTCTAAAGCACTCTTGTGCCCAATTAATTGTGCCATTTGGTGGGAGCGGGGGTAACAAGCCCACCCACCCCCACCCTCCTTGGGGCTGGCATTAGGGACTCCAGTGTCAATCCCCAGTGAGGCTCTCTCCTCATAGATGGGACAGAGGAACCACTGTCTTCCCTCACCCAAAGGATTCATTCCCCAGGGGAGCAAGGGGCTTTGCCAGAGAGAAGCTGTTTGTTCTGTAAAGTCACTTGGAAGTGCAGTGAAAAATTTTCCTCTCCCCAAAGAGGTGGCTCTGTTCTCCTGTTGGAATGAATCACCACCGCCTTGGTGGCAGCAAAGTGGATCTGGTCCTACAGAATGGTTCCTGGCAGTAATATCTGACTTCCCCTTTCAGATTAAAATTCACCTCCCCAGCCAGCGGGCTGGATGACTGCTCCTTCTTGGAAGCCAGCCTGCAGCGAACCTGAGTTCCATAGCTGAGGCCAGGAACAGGGGAAGGCAGGGAGGCTGGAGGGGGGAGGCAGAGTCTGCTCCAGCACAAACAACAATAAGAGTGCTGATGAATCTTAGTGCTCACAAAGTGCCAGGCGCTGAAGTAGATCTATTTCTAGCTCCATCTCTTGTCTGCTGTGTGACCTTGGGCAAGTCATGTCGCTTCTTTGGGCCTCAGTTACCTCGTCTCCCCTCTAAACTGTGAGCTGGTTGAGGGCAGGGGATGTGCCTGTTAATTGTTATATTGTACTCTCCCACGCACTTAGTACAGTGCTTTGCACAAAGTAAGTGCTCAATGAAAACGATTGAATGAATGAATGAATGAATAAATCTGAAAATGGGGATTGAGACGGTGAGCACCACATGGGCCAGGGACTGTGTTCAACCTGATTTGCTTGTAACCACCTCAGTGTTTAGTATAGCACCAGGGACATAGTAAGTGATTACCAAATACCACAATTATTATTATCCAAGATAACCAGGTGGGACACAGCCCCTGTCACACATGGGGCTCACAGTCCTAAGGGGGAGGGAGGGCAGGAACTCAATCCCATTTTACAGATCCATCAATCAATCCATCAGTGGTATTTATTCATTCAGTCAGTCATATTTATTGAGCTCTTACTGTGTGCAAAGCACTATACTATACTAAGCAATTGGGAGAGTACAATAGAATAGAGCTGGTTGACATGTTCCTTCTCCTTAAGAAATGAGGAAAAGTTGGTGCAGAGAGGTAAAGTTGACTTATCCAGGATCACCCGGCAGAGTTGGGATTAGAATCCAGATATTCTGACTCTCAGTCTACACTCGGTTCCCTTGGCCTCACTGCTTCTTCCAACGAATCCTTCTCCGTCTCACCATGCCTTGTGGCTGGTAGCGGCCCACTCAGCCGAGACTGTGAGAGGAGAGATACGGGTTAAGTTCTTGGAGATCCTCTGAAGGGGAGTGTTAGGTTCGTTCTGAACATCGACACCGGAGGATTATCAGCTGGGCTTTAATGCCACCTCTAGGTGTACCAAGGGGAATTTCAGGCTTGGATTTCCTGGGCTGGACTGAGCCACACAGTGAAACCTTAGAGAAACAGAAGACCTGGATCAGGCCCGACATGGCCTTGTTGAGAAGCAGCATGGCGGAGTGGATAGAGCATGGGCTTGGGAGTCAGGAGGTCATGCGTTCTAATTCTAGCTCCACCACTTGTCTTCTGGGTGACCTTGGGAGAGTCACTTCAATTCTCTGTGTCTTAGCTACCTCATCTGTAAAATGGGGATTGATACTGTGAGTCTCACATAGGATAGGGACTGTGCCCGACCCGGTTTGCTTGTGTCTGCCCCAGTGCTTAGTACGGTGCCTGGCAAACAGTAAGCACTTAACAAATACCATTCTTATTAGGGAATTGTGAAACACAAATCTTCAATTTTAATGAAGTTGCTAGAATGGAACAAGCAGATGCCATTTAAATACTAAGGAAGATACATGAAAGTCAGATCAGATCCAGTCCCCTGTTCCACACAGGTTCTTCAATCTAAGAGGGAGGGAGAACAGGTAGCTTAACTCCACTTTACAGATGAGGAAACTGGGGCTCAGAGGGGTTAAGTGACTTGCTCGAGGTTACAGTGAAGGCGGGCTCAGAGCTGGGACCAGGACCTGGTACTAACATCTAGTTCACCACCCCTCTCCCCTCTGCCTGGAAGCCTACTGGGTTCCTCCTGACACTTTGGACCCCTAAACCAATGGGTGTCCCTGTTTTCAGAGCTGAGGAAGTCAGACACTCAAAGGTTTTGAATGAGCACAAGGTGAGCGCACTGGGTAACATCACAGGGGAAATAGCCAAGACCCAGTGAGGGTTCAATCGTCAGGCAAAAGAACATAAAGAAATGGTCACCTGCTTCCAGGAGAGCCCACCTTCCATGGTCCTGATTAAACAATGGGTGGCCCATCCCATCCACGTCAAAGTGCAGAGCAGAAGAGCAGTGGGTGAGCAGAAGCAAGCCAAAGACCCACTCACGGACAGGAAAGGGACTGGAGATAGAATTGTGATGATTTGCTGGGACTCCAACACCTCAGAAAAATGTCTGGTGCCTCCCTGGAGCAGAAAGAAGGCATTAGAGATTGGGGTGGGAGCAGTGGGGTAGAGAAGGAGGATTGTGGATAATTGAAATCCATGGATAATCCAGATAAATCATTGTAGCCATCACTTCTTTCTATTTGTTTTTTTAATGTTATTTGTTAAGCCCTTACTATGTGCCAGGCACTGTACTAAGCTCTGGGGTAGATACATGTTAAGCAAGTTGGACACAGTACATATCCCACATGGGGCTCACAGTCTTAATCCTCATTTTACAGATGAGGTAGAGTCCTTAAAATTTGTTAAGCACTTCTTTTGTATCACACACTCTTCTAAACACTGGGGTAGATATAAGTTAATCAGTTTGGACACCAGTTCTTGTCCCACAATGGCCTTACAGTCTAAATTGGAGGGAGGAGGATTTAATCTCCTTTTTACAGATAACTGAGACACAGAGAAGTGAAGTGACCTGCCCAAGGTCACGCAGCAAACAGTTGGCAGAACTGGGATTAGAACCCAGGTCCACTAACAACTAGTCCCGTGTTCTTTCCACTAGGCCACACTATTTCTCATTTGATGGTATCGACCTCTATCCCTAGAGAGCCTTTGTTTGAGGACTGCCCACACACTGGTTTGGGTTTCATCTCCTCTATCTGCTCTCTCCCACCCTGTGATGGAGAGGCTTCTCCCCTATGAGGAGGCCAAATGACCAGAGACAGAAAGGAGGAAAAGGAGGAAAAGGCCCAGATTATCCACGACTGGATCACAAGCCCTGAATAAGTGAGAAAACAGGTGGAAAGCCCAGAAGTGTCCTCTCAGCCTCAAAGTCTCCCCTGGATCAACTCTATCTCATTGAGAGCCTCTCAGTTCTCACTGAAAGGCTGCTACACCAGGAGGCCAAGACCCCAGAGACTCTACAAGAGCTTTTAAGGACCCTTTCTTCATATTGGTATTTAGTCTTTATTGAATGCTCCCTGGTTGCAATGCTCTGCACTGAGTGCTTGAATTGATTCATTACCTGCCTGCGAGCTGCTTACACTGTCCCCTGATGCGGTGGGTCTCCGTCATCGCTGGTCCAACTAATAATAGTAATGATGGTATTTGTTAAGTGCTTACTATATACCAAGCACTGTTCTAAGCACTGGGGTAGATAAAAGTCAATCAGGTTTGACACAGTCCCTGTCCCACATGGACTCTCGCTCTTAATTCCAATTTTACAGATGAGGTAACTGAGGCCCAGGGACGTGAAGTGACTTGCCAAACGTCACACAGCAGACATATGGCAGAGCCGGGATTAGAACCCAGGTCCTTCTGACTTCCAGGCCAGTGCTCAATCCACTAAGACTCTCTGCATCTAAGAAACCCAACAGTGAGAAGACCTAGAGAAAAAGCCTGGCAGCGGGTGTTATTCACATATCTATTATCCAGATTGAATAAACCATTGCCATCACATGAGACATGGCATTTGATTAACAGTTGTCTCTGCCTGATTTGATCTTTTTTCCATAGTAACAGTTCCTGCCCTGAACTGTGGCTTCGCTGCTCGAGGGAGCCCCAGTCATTCATGGCTGCACACACCACCTGTTTCTCTCTCACTCAAGGGCCCAGCTGGACAGAGCCACTTGCCAGGCAGGATGGGGGGGGGGGGGTGGCAGAGACCAGATCTTGGGTCAGCAGCTGTGACTGACTTTCCCCAGTGGGAAATCTGGGTATCTGTTCACTCTTCAGGATTTTTCCAGAGGGCTGTGCAGTGGGATGAAGCAGCATGGCCTAGTTGATAGAACACGGGCCTGGGAGTCAGAAGGTCATGGGTTGTATTCTTGGCTCCACCACATGTCTGCTGTGTGACCTTGGGCAAGTCCCTTCACTTCTCTGTGCCTCAGTTACCTCATCTGTAAAATGAGGATTGAGACAGTGAGCCCCACATGGGACAGGGACTGTGTCCAACCTGATTTGCTTGTATCCACCCCAGAGTTTAGTTCAGTGCCTGGCACATAGTAAGTGCTTAACAAATGCTATTATTATCTCTATTATTATAAAAGCTAATCAAGTTGGACATAGCCCACATCCCACATGGGGCTCACACTCTTAATCCCCATTTTTACAAATGAGGTAGCTGAGGCAGAGAAACGTTAAGGGGCTTACCCCAAGTCACACAACAGACAAATGTCATAGCGTGGATTAGAACCCAGGTCCTCAAACTCCCAGGTCTGTGCTTTTTCCACAAGGCCACCCAGCTTCCCCATTTCCAGTGGCACTTCCTGCTGATTACCAAGATGAATACTCAGGCCTCGAGTCTCCCCTCTTCCACATCCTCCTTCCCACCCCCAGGAAGAAGCCTTATTCCCATCTAGGCCGGGTCAGTAGAAAGACTTCAGCCCAGGATTTTCCAGAAACGCTTCTGGGTTTCTAGCATTCGGCGAGAGCAGGATAAATCGCTGTGGAAAGAATAAGCCAGAGACAGAACCACGGACAGCTCAGCGACTCCTCACTCTATTCACCTGTTGGGCCATGAGAGTTTCTCTGTGGAATAATCCAGGTCCTCTGTCTTTAAAACCACAGCTGATGTTTTCCCCTCTCCACCATGGTAGGATAATAATAACGGCATGTATTAACTCCAGCGCTTAGAACAGTGCTTTGCACATAGTAAGTGCTGAACAAATACCATAAAAAAGTCCTTACTATATGCCGACCACTGAGGTAGATACAAGAAACTCAGAACCTACACAATCCCTGTCCCATCCGGGACAGTCTAAGAGAAAGGCAGGAGGGCATTTTATCCCCACTTTAGAGATGAGGAAACCGAGGCACAAAGAGGTAACTGGATTCTAACACGGTCACAGAGCAGGGAAATGGAAGAAATGGAGCTACAGCTCAAGTGTCCTGGCTCCTATCCCTCTAAGCTCATTGTGGGCAGGGAATGTGTCTGTTTATTGTCATGCTGTACTCTTTCAAGCACTTACTAGTGTTCTGCATAAAGTAGGTGCTCAATCAATATGATTGACTGAGCGATTGACTTGTTCTTTTCAAGCAGGAGAAATTTTGTAGGCTTTGTACTTGGGTCCATAACCCCTAAGCACTTTTCTACTCATTCTTCCCACAATGCTTGTATCCACATCCTTACACTCTACTGCTTCTGTAATTTATTTGAATGTCTCTCTCCGACTAGATTGTAAGGTCTTTGAGGGCAGGGATTTTGCCTACCTATTCTGTTGTACTCTCCCAAGCCCTCAGAACAGTGCTTGGCCCACAGTAAGCATTCACATTTTATCATTTGTTGATTGATTGATTGATTGGTTGATTTGGGTGCCTATATAAAGAATGTCTTGCCTGCCTGGTTGGCATTACTCCCATTGGACATCAGTGGGTTGCTGACAATCCTGTGTCAGAATGGACTGGCTAATCACTGGCTTGGAGGCAGAGGACTGGACCATATGGGCTCTTTGAGGCCCCTTTCAATTCCACGATCCCCGATTTTTAACAGCTGTTTTCCTTTTCCATTAGCGAGCGTCATGCACTCTTCATTGTTAAGCTTTCTCCACTAATTAATTCTTCTTACATTTTCAATTTGCAATTTATCATCTCCACTACCTTTTAATTGTGTCCTAGTCATCTCTGAAAATTTCCTTCAGCTCTCCTGCCTGCCACCACCTCACTGGTTTCCATTGTGATTTCTGACATGGGGGTGGCATTGGGAGAATGCAATTCTATTTTTGCTTACAGAGATTTGCATTTTCCTACCTCCTGCCAGGGAGGCAATTCCTTCCCACGGGTTGGCCGATGGGTAGGGCAGTGGTGGGATAGACAGGAATACCATGTTTCAGTTCAGTCACCACTGTCCACACTGGTTAGGACCTCCATTTGGCCTCACTTAGTTCTGAGGGAATGATGATTCCCTAATATAGCAAGTGCTGTGAGATCAGTGAGGGCAGAAAAGTGTCAATGTTATGGCTTGAAGGTGAACGGGATGTGTAAAATTTTGATAACAACTCTTGTTGTATTGTACTTTCCCAAGTGTTTAGTGCAGTCTTCTGCACACAGTTAAGAGCTCAATAAATACCATTGATTGGTGGATTGATTTTGCCTTTTGTTCAAGACTAGTTATTTCACCTTGACACCGGAGGTCTGTGGATATCAATCAATCCTTGGTACTTATTGAGGGCTTACTTTGTGCAGAGCACTGCATCACATGCTCATGTGTCTACGAACTCTGTTGTGCTGTACTCTCCCAAGCACTCAGTATGGCACCCTGCACACGGTAAGCACTCAATAAATACTATTTATTGATTATGTTCTAACCACACTGCACTGTCCTTCAACTGTGGATAAAGGGGCCTCATTGACCCCTTCTCCCAGAATCTAGTAGAGGGTAATTCATCTGTAAAATGAGGATTAAGACTGTGAGCCCCACTGGGATATGAATTGGGTCCAACCTGATTATCTCATATCTACCCCAGTGCTTTGGCAGTGCCTGGAACATAATAAGCATTTAACAAATACCATTAAAAAAAAGGATTGTGAAGAATGTATCCCATTAGAGTGTATGCTCCCAATGGGCAGGGAATGAATCCCTAGCTTCTGTTTTACTTTCCTAAGCCTTTAGAACTGTGCACAGCATCCAGCTGATGGGCAATTGCTATCATCATGCTACTGGAGTGTAAGGTCCTTATGGGCAGGGATCCTGTTGATCTTTTGTCAGACATTCCCAAGAACTCACAGCTGGCGTCCCATTCTTTCTCCTCCTCTTGCGCCCGGCCTGTTTGTCCTATGTCCCCACAATGCTGCTAGAGAACTCAGCATGAGGCCAGGAAGCTGGTGGTCTGTTGAGCAGCAGCCAAACCCACCTGGAGTCCAGCAGGCAGAAGCAGTGTGGCATAGTGGATAGAGCACCCCCCTGGGCATCAGGACCTCAGTTCTAATCCTGACTCCACCACTTGTCTGCCGTGTGACCTTGGGAAAGTCACTTCACTTCTCTGTGTCTCAGTTACCTCATCTGTTAAATTAAGATTAAGACTATAAGCCCCACTTAGGACATGGACTGTGTCTGACCTGATTATCTTGCATCTACCCCAGCACTCAGTACAGTGTCTGGCTATTGTCTCTCTTTATTGCACTTGTACCAAGTGCTTAGTACAGTGCTCTGCATACAGTAAGTGCTTAATAAATATGATTGAATGAATGGATTAATGGTACATAGTAAGCGCTTAATAAATACCAAAAAAAACAAAGAGGGGTGAGTCCCTTAGAGCACGGATTTTCAGTTGAAGGCCACTGGAGTGATCTGGGAGCCCAGAGCCAGGCATGGAGGGCAGCCAAAATGCAAGAGCAGTAAGAGGTAATCTTCACACACCCAGGGGGCAGAGAGGGACGTCAAATCACGCATAGGCCTTGGCAGACACACTCTTACACACGGATAAGGCTTCCCTGTCAGCCACGTCATCATCGAACCCCCAAGGACAGCTTGCTATATTTAGTCTGGATCATGGCTCATGGCTCTGACTTGCAAAGATGCAACCCCGTCCAGGAAGCAAGTTCCCAGATAGGGCCCCTTAGATCCATGCTAAAGGGATGGTGGCAGGCGGGGGGATTCTGTTAGAGGGGAGAAGGCAGGGTCCCCGCTTCTGTCCCTGGCAGAGTCTGTGACGGCAAGGGACTGCTTGGAACGTGGCCTCTATTCCCTGATCTAATTGATTCTGTGGGCAGGAAACTGAACAACAAATATGGGATGTTTGACTGAAAAATGGAAGAGAGGGTAATATTTCGATTACCTTTCCCTTTACTGGAAATAAAGCCAGAGGAGTCAGTTCATCATTGTTGCCGTCTTAAACCTGGAAGAATGTTTTAGAATGAGGTTCGTGTAGATTAAGCACTTACTTTGCACCAAGCACTGTGCTAAGTGCAGGGACAGGTACAATATCATCAGATTGAACTCAGTCTCTATCTTACAGGGGAATCACAGTCTACTGGTATTTGATCCCCTTTTTATAGATGAGGAAATGGAGGCCCAGATAGTTTGAGTGACTCACCCAGGGTCGCACAACCGGCCTGCCAATCAATCAATCAGTAGTAATTATTGAGTGCTTACTATGTGCAGAACACTGTATTAAGTACTTGGGAGAGTACAACGGAATTAGCAGAAACATTCCTTGCCCACAACAAGATTAAAGCTTAGATGGGGAGTCAGACATTAATATAAATAAATAAATTATGAATACATACATAAGGGCTGTGAGGCTGAGGAAGGGGTGAATGAAGGGAAAGAATCCCAGTGATGCGGAAAGGAGGGAGAGAAGAGAAAATGAGGGTTTTAGACAGGGAAGGCATCTTGGAGGAGATGGGCTGTTTCTACGAAGCCTTGCAGTTGCCCTGATCAACTGGATAAGGTGGCATCGTTTCCTTGGTGCCTACTGGGTTCTCCCTTGCCCCAGGTCCAGAGATCACAGGAACCTTCTCCATACCATCAGAAGGACTCTTTTCCCACCTTACTCTGCTGAAAACTGGTCCAGACTGAATAGGGAGGGAGGCTGGGCTGGGCCACTGACCCTGCCTCAGGGGAAGGTGGGCTTCGTCAATCAGTCAGTCAATCATATTTATTTGGCATTTACCATGTGCAGAGCACTGAACTAAGCACTTAGGAGAGTACACTACAACAATATTACAGACACATTCCCTGACTACAACAAGCTTACTGTATAGAGGGGGAGATTTCTAACCGACCTGGGCTTCCTGGGAGAAAGCTGTCCTGCAGGGGTGAGGGAGATGAGTGTTTTCAGTGGACTCAAGTGGGGAATGAGCAATGCCCTGGTGTCCAGGGAGAGGCTGATTCAACCCGTGAAGGTTAGTCAACTTATTGCCAGATCAGAGCTGCCCCTTGGACAAACTGGTTCCATTATACTGTACTTCCTCAAGAGCAGCATGGCTTAATGGATAGAGCACGGGCCTGGGAGTCAGAAGGACCTAGGGTCTAATCCCGACTCTGCCACTTGTCTGCTGTGTGACCTTGGGCAAGTCACTTAACTTCTCTGGGCCTCAGTTACCTCATGTGTAAAATGGGGATTAAGAGTGTGAGCCCCATGTGAGACAGGGATTGTGTCCAACCTGATTAACTTGTACCTGTCCCACTGCTCAGAAGAGTGCCTGGCACACAGTAAACGTTGTTGTCTTATGTTGTCGAGTTGTGTCTGACCCATAGTGACGCCATGGGCATATCTCTCCCAAAATGCACCACCTCCATCTGCAATCATCCTGGTAGTGTATCCAGAGAGTTTTCTTGGTAAAAATGTGAAAGCAGTTTACCACTGTCTCCTTCCATGTAGTAAACCTGAGTATTCACCCTTGATTCTCCCCCATGCCGCTGCTGCCCAGCTCAGGTGAGTTTTGACTTGTAGCAGATTGCCTGCCACTCGCTAGCCACTGGCCAAGGTTAGGAATGGAATGGGTAGGCCTCTGCTTGACTCTCCCTCCCACTGTCAGGACTGGTAGAGTACTGGAAACTCTCCAGGTGTGACCCTGAGAGGTGGCTTAACAAGTACCATAATTATTATTACAGTGTCCTGCGCAAAGTAAACCTGCAGTGAATATCAATGATTGATTGGTTTTGGGGGGGTTCATTTTGCATGGCAGGGAGACCCTCTGTCCACAGCCCAGAGGAGAGGAAGCAAACCAAGGTTCCTGGCTTCCAGACCCAGATTCCCAGACTCCTTGGGAACCCTTGTGTGGGGTTTGAGAGGCCAAGAGGCATCCAGAGGAGGCAGATGGGGGCCATCTGGACCGTCCTTTGGCTTTATTGTGGACAAAGCCTCATCCCTAAATTGTGTGAGGCCAAGGTGTGTCCAGTGGGGCCTCACCCCCATTTCCCCCATGGGCTGCCCACACAGGCCAGCCCCATGGCTCATTCTTTGTTTCAGACTCTCGTTCCTACAGCATCATCGAAGGACGGACCCCACGGTTGCCACGGTGAGACGGGGGCTTTTGTTCCTTGTACAATGCTCCTCTCCCCACCCCCACGGGCTAAACCTTTCTACTGAGCACTGGGTGGGTGAGGGTCAAAGCCTGAATAAGCTTCCTCTCTCTCATCTTAGGGGGGCTAGGCTGAGGTGGGGTCGGGGATGGAATGATCAAAGGGGAGGTTCGAAATCTCTGGGAAAACAAGCCCAATGAAAGAGAATCAGAAATCCTAAGTCCTTTTTTTGGTGTTTGTTAAGCACTTACTATGTGCCAGGAACCGTACTAAGCATGGGGGTAGAACAAACCAGTCAGGTTGGACACAATCCACGTTCCACGTGGGGCTCACAGTCTTAATCCCCATTTTAAAGATGAGGGAACTGAGGCCCGGAGAAGCTATGTGACTTCTCATGGTCACACAGCAGTCAAGTGGCTGAGCCAGGATTGGAACTCAGGTCCTCCTGACTCCCAGGCCTGTAGTCTAATGACTAGGCCATGCTGGTTCTAATGGAGCCTCTGTGGCTTCTCACTCCAACAAAGTGGATGAAGCTGATGGCAGTCAGGGGCAGTGCTGGATAGAAGCTCCTTGAGGGCAGGGATCCTGCTTTCTACATCAATTGTACTCACCCAAGCTCCTAGCACAGTGCTCTGCACCCATAGGTGCTCAGTAAATACTACTGATTGATTGTGTGGGCCTACCCACAGCCAGTTGAAGGCAGAGGCAGGGTCCTGGATGATCTGATCTGTGCAGACTCCAACCAGGTTGAGGCCCCAAGCCTCAGAAGCAGGTTTGCCTACTGGATAGAGCCTGGGTTCTAATCCCAGCTCCACCACTTGTCTTCTGTGTGACCTTGGGGAAGTCACTTCACTTTTCTGTGCTTCAGATACCTCATCTGTAAAATGAGGATTTAGACTATGAGCCCCATGTGGGATAGGGACTGTGTCCAACCTGATTAACTTGTATCTACCCCAGTGCTTAGAACATTGCTTGATATCTAGCCATTTAAAAAATGGGTTTTCCTGACTAGATGGATGATGTTTGACTCTTCCACCGATTAACCAGATGACCCTGAATCGCTGCTGATTCTCCTCCTGGTCCATGCAGTATAGACCTGGCCAGGGGGTCTTGGGGTCTGAAGGCAGAGGGGTGGTGAGGGATGCAAATCAGGAAACAGACTTGGAAAATGGTTGAGGGTTAAATAAACACCAAAACATGTGATCCAATGGGACTATTACAGGAAGACATAAGGGTGCTGATGAGAATAGGGTTAATAATCATATATATTAAATACTTACTATGTCCCAAGCATCGTACTGAGTGAGAAAAAGCATGGCCTGTGAGAAGCAGCTTGGCCTGGTGGAAAGCACATGGGCCTGGGAGTAGGGGTATCTGGGTTCTAATACTGGCTCTTCCACTTTTCTGCTGTGTGACTTTGGGCAAATCACTTAACTTCTCTGTGGCTCAGCTACCTCATCTTAAAATGGGAATAATGACTGTAAGTCCCATGTGGGACAGGGACTATGTCCAACTTGATTAGCTTGTATCTACCACAGCACTTAGTAGAGTGCCCAGTCCATTGTAATAATAATAATAATGATGGTATTTGTGAAGCATTTACTATGTGCCAAGCACTGTTTTAAACGCTGAAGTAGATACAAGATAAGCAGGTTGTCCCACGTGGGGCTCACAGTCTTAATCCCCATTTTACAGATGAACTAACTGAGGCACAGAGAAGTTAGGTGGCTTGCCCAGTGTCACACAGCAGACAAGTGGCAGAGGAGGGATTCGAATCCATGTCCTCTGAATCCCAAGCCAGTGCTCGTTCCAGTAACTCACACTGCTTCTCAATGCTTCTCACTGTAAGCACTTAACAAATACCACTAGAAAAAAAATTGCTGGGATAGATACAAGATAATTAAATTGGACACAGTTTCCTGTCCCACATGGAGCTCACAGTCTAAGAGGGAGAGAGAACAGGTATTAAATCCCCATTTTGCAGATGAAGAAATTGAGACATGGAGAAGTGATGCCCAAGGTTGTACAACAACCAGGACTGACTGCCTGTGTTTAGATGCCTGATGGCGTTCGGGGCAAGGTTGCAAAACTTTGTAGAACACCTACAGCGGTGTCATAATAGTAAAGATGAGATTTACTAATCAATTCCATGTGCCAAACACTGTGCTAAGCACTGGGACAGATTTGAGATAGATCAGCACAGTCCCTGTCCCACATGGAGCTCACAGTCTAAGAGGGAAGAGGCAGGTATCATCCCCATTTTACAATTGAAGAAACTGATGCCTAGAGAGGTAAAGACACTTGATAGAGGACACACAGAAAGTTGGTGGCAGAACTGGGTGGCCTAGGTCCTGGTCTCCTGACTCCCAATCCCTTATGCTTACCATTAAACCATGCTGCTCCATGGCATTTATTGAGTGCTTACTGTAAGCACAGCACTGTACTGAGTGCCTGGGCGCATACAACAGAGTTGGTAAACCTGATCCCTGCCCACAGTGAGCTTGCAAGCTAGACGCTGTCCATGCCCTTGGGCAGCAGAGGGTCACAAAACCCTTTGCTCTTTCAAGTATGAAAGCGCACTTCTCCAAGTCTCTGATTTTTTAAATATATTTTAATAAGCAAACTGTGACGGGTACTTATGAGAATGAGAAACTATGTTAATAACAAGTCTGCAGTTCAAAACAAGTTTTTACCAGAATGAAAATAGCTGTCTTCCTTATTTACCTCAAGTATGGGCACAGAGATCCTTAATGTCCCAGGATATTGGACAAGGTTCAGTTCTCAGATGGAGAGAAAGCAGTGTGGCCTAGTTGATAGAGCAGAGGCCTGGGAGTCAGAAGGACCTGGGTTCTAATCTCGGTACCCCCACCTGTCTGCTGTGACCTTGAGCAAGTCACTTCCCTGTGCCTCTGTTACCTCACCTTTAAAATGAGGAATAATACTGTGAGCCCCATGTGGGACATGGACTGTGTCCAACCTGATTAGCTTGTATCTACCCCAGCATTCAGCATAGTGCCTGGCACATAGTAAGCTCTTAACAAATGCCATTACAAAAAAATAAGAGGAAGAATGAAAACTCAGAGGACCAAGAAATAACGGTCCACAAAAGCCAAACTCATTTTCCCCATTAACAGAGAGTGGCCAACAATGTTGGAAATGGTCCCAGAGCTGGTAGAAGGAGGTCTGGACCATCTGGTCGATGCCCCACGGGGGCTGACCTTGGATTCCATCCCCCAGGACAGACAAAGCCTGAACTAGGAGTCAGTTCACGCCCATCTCCGCTGTCAGGAAATCAGGTGTGAACGATGCGAGCCTCGGCTGCACGCGGCCCCCGGGACACATTTTATCTGAGGAACTGGCAGGCGGGAGGGATTCTGGGGCCAGGAAGGGCACTGGAGAGCCCCCCCCCCCCCCCCAACTCCCTCCCCGGTACTCTAAGCCACTCTGGAGCCGAGGGATGTCATAGGGTTCAAATGCCTAGTTTGGACTGCCTGCAATGCTGCAATCCAGGGAACCGAGACCTCTGTGAACTGCTGCTTGCTGCTTTCCCTCTCTTACTCCCCTCCTCAACCCACCTCCCTGCATCCTCCTCCCCTAAACCACCTCCCCCTCGCCCACCTCCTCCCAACCCACATCCCCTCATGCCCTAAGAGGCCTTCCCTAAGCCCCCTTTTCCTCTTCTCCCACTCCCTTCTGCATCACCCTGACTTGCTGTCTATACATCCCCCATCCCACTGCATAGCATTTATGTACAAATCTGTAATTTTATTTATTTATAGTAATGTCTGTTGCCCCTTCTAGGTTGTAAGCTCATTGGGAAAAGGGAACGTGTCTGTTAATTGTTATACTTTCCCAAGTGCTTAGTACAGTACTCTGCACACAGAAAGTGATCAGTAAATACAATTGAATGAATGAATCTCCCCCATCCACCTTCTACCCCTTCACCTCAACCCACCTCCCCATCAACTTCCCTGTCTGTCTTCCCCATTCATCTCCCTCATTCATTCATCAGGCCTTCTCTGACTAAGCCCTCATTTCCAACTCATTCATTCATTCATTCAATCATATTTATTGAGTGCTTTCTGTGCTCAGAGCACTGTACCAAGCACTTGGGAGAGTACAATACAACAATAAACAGAGACGCAATTCACTGCCCACAATGAGTTTACAGTCCCTACTCCCACTCCCTTCTGTGTCACTCTTGCATTTGGATTTGCTCTTTATTCACCCCTCCCTCAGCTCGAAAGTGCTTATGTTCATACTCATAACTTATTTATATTAATCTCTGTCTCCCCAATAGACTGTAAGCTTGTGGTGGTCAGGGGATGTTTCTGCTACTTCCTTTGTATCGTACTCTCCCAAGCACTTAATGCTGTACTCTGCACACAGTAAGTACTCAAAAAGTACCACTGATTGATTGATTGATATACCTCCCCATCCATCTCCCTCATTCATCTCCCCTAGCCACCTTTCTCTCCCCAACACCATGCAGCTCCTCCCAAGGGCATTTTCCTCCCACACAAACCCACTGATGCCATCATTATGCTCTCGGAGGCCCTGTGAGTCACCGTGCCAACCAAGGTGCAGTGTCTGTGTTTCTCTTCTCAGTGAGCAGGGGCTGGAGTGCTCCTCTGGCAAACAGATACTGGCCAAATGGGCCAGCAGGGATGGGGGTAAATGTACAGCCCAAGCCAGAAGTCTAGAGCCGGGAGCCAGCCCTACCCTGGCACTGCATGGCCCCACTCTTCAGTGCCCCGAGCTCCAGTGCCCCCAGGATAGAAGTGAAGGGAACTGTGGAGAACCACTGGCCACCAGCTTGCTCCGGCCCATGATGACTGACCATGGAGTCTGTCTGGTCCAGCCATTGTAGCATGGCTGCCTATAAACGTTCATCTCCCAGCCATGAATAAGCCGCATCAGTGGCCCCTCGTCTCTCTGAGAGAATCCCTTCAGCCCTCAGGGGCAGGCGCAGCAGCATCCTGAGGACATGTCATCTCACCAGAGAGATGATGTTACCAGCCCTGTCTCCATGGAAACCCTAAGGGCTCAGGAGGAATCAAGGGCTTTTCAAGGTCATCGAGTCCAGGAGTGGAGAGACGTTGGACCAGCTGCCAGGGCCAGTCCCTCTGCCCTCAGACCCCCGACTCGCACCCCCCACCAGGGCTTCAGGTCTTGCCTCATCTGGGGGCCCTGGCCGGGGATGGGGCCGGCAGGGTGTGGCTTGGTCGGTCCCAACAGCTCTTTCCTCAGCTGAACCGGAGCTGCTGATAATAATAATAGGAAGAGTAAATGTGGCATTTGTTAAGTGCTTACTATAACCCAGGCACTGTACTAAACACTGAGGCAGATGCAAGCATATTGGGTTGGACAGGTCTCTGTCCCACATAGGGTTCCCAGTCTCAATCCCCATTTTACAGATGATGAAACTGAGGCCCAGAGAGGTGAAGTGAGCTGCCTAAGGCCACAGAGCAGACAAGTGGCAGAGCTGGGATTAGAAGCCATGACCTTCTTACTTCCAGACCCAGGCTCTACTCATTAGGCCATGCTGCTTCTGCCCCTGCAGGTTGGGACTGAGGCCCTCGGTTACAATCAATCAATGGTATTTATTGAGCACTTACTGGGTGAAGAGCACTTTATTAAGTGCTTGGGAGAGCACAATACAACAGAGTGGATAGATATGATCCTTGGCCATAAGAAGCTTGCAGTCTGGAGGGTGAAGCATAATAATAATAATAATAATAATGGCATTTATTAAGCACTTACTATGTGCAGAGCACTGTTCTAAGCGCTGGGGAGGTAACAAGGTGATCAAGTTGTCCCATGGGGGGCTCACAGTCTTAATCCCCATTTTACAGATGAGGTTCCTGAGGCACAGAGAAGTTAAGTGACTTGACCAAAGTCACACAGCTGACAATTGGCAGACCCAGGATTTGAACCCTTGACCTCTGACTCCAAAGCCCGGGCTCTTTCCACTGAGCCATGCTGCTTCTCGCACAGCTAAAGCAGGAAGATTCAGAGCCCAGGGAACTCTTTAACCCCAGGCCCAGCCTTTGGACTGCCCTGCTCTTGCTCACCCCTACCAGAAGGAGATTTCGAATCAGCAGAAGCAAACTTACCTTTTCCCTCTGGGAGTGGGTTGGTGGGGTCGGGAGCACCTCTGGGGTCCCCAGCCCTCACTGAGAAACATGGAAAACACCTCAGCCAAGGGCCAGAGTTTTGGGATTGTCGGCACTGGGCCCCTTGGGGCAGTGAGACCTCCCTGTCTGGGGGCTGGGACCTCCCAGGGCTGGCCAGGTGGAGCACTTTGGGAGAAGCTGGAGCCAGTCAGGTTGCTGGCCTGAACCCCCAAGAGCCTGGTCCAGGGTAGGGAAGACGCTTGGAGTGTAGCCTGCCACCTGGGCTGGCAGGGGAGGTGGCAGGGGGTAGTCACTGCGGCAAATAGGTACAGAGCATGAAAGAAAAGGTCCGGAAAAGGTCATTGTAAAGGTCAGGAAAGAAAAGGTTAGGAAAAGGTCATTGTAAAGGTCAGGAAACCCCTCAGGACAGATTCCGCTGCCTGTAGACATTTCTCCTAAAACAAGTGACAGAACCTTCAGAGCGACCCTTTCCAGCCCTCGACTGAACCAGTCGTTCAGCAGAGGGTGGGCCCTTGCACATGCTGCCCTGGTTTTTCCCTTCCTCTTGTGCCCTGGACCCCAGGCCACTCTGAACTAGCGAGGAGGAAAAGGGGCCTGGAGCCTTCACCTTCCTGCCTCAGCCTTGAGCTAGGCGAGACCCCAGCCCACATTCCAATCCTGCCGCTGGCCAACAGAGGCTCAGAGGTGCTCATAAACAGTGAGATCACCCTTTCCATCTGAGCTCCCCTCCTCTAACTAACCGTCTGGTCTGTCCCCTTACTCTGGGGCTCCCCAGCTGCCCCCAGAAACACCACCACTCCAGCACGGCCCTGCCCAGTGATTAGCAACCACTCTCCAGTCTGAAGCCTTGAAGGAAGGGCTTTCTGGGAATCTTTCCCACTCCCTCCTCCTACTCCAGGAGCATCCCCACTCTCTGCTGGGTGGTGGTATAGACCAGAGCCGGAAAGGAACGGAGAGAAAATCCTGACAGGGCGAGCCTCTAACGAATCAGAATAATTACCCTGGAGAATTGCAGGAGGCCTGGAGGTTTGGGGAAGCGTAGTCAATGTGGTGGCCCAGGGCCGGGGGAGCTGGGGCCTGGGGGCGGAGGGGGCTTCTGTCCAGGGTTCTGAAACGAGCCAAATCTTGTTCAGAACGTCAGACAGGGCGTGGGAGACTGGTCAATCCGCATCGTCGAAAGGTTTTCATGGGTCGAGCTTTCTCGCCCTTTCTTAGTTGTTCCCCGCGAAGCCCTCTGGACCGAGGCGCCGCCCTGCTGAAGCCCGTTTTACAGATGGGGAAGTGGGAAGTAACACTGTGTAGTGGTTAGAGCACGGGCCTGGGAATCAGAAGGATCCAGGTTCTAATACCAGCTCTGTCACTTGTCTGCTGTGTGACCTGTGGCAAATCAGTCCTCTTCTCTGTGCCTTAGTTACCTCATCTGTAAAATGGGGATTAAGACGGTGAGCCCCATGTAGGACATGGACTGTGTCCAACTTGATTAGCTTGTGTCTACCCCAACGCTTAGGACAGTGCCTGACACATAGTAATCGCCTAATAAAACCCGTGAAAAACCCCCCAGTAGAATTCTGGAGAGACGTCTGGCTTCTCCTGCTCCTCTGTCCCTACCGTCAATCAGTCAATCAATCGATGGTATTTATTTAGCGCATACTGTGTGCAGAGCACTGTACTAAACCCTTGGGAGAGTACAATATACTAATGGGTCGTCCATCACGGAGCTAGGAGGGAGACCTGCAGCATTAGACTCCCCTGGCTCAAAGCCCTCTGGAGGACCCTGCGTTGGTCACGGTCCAGATCATCCTCACCATCTCTGAGACAGGGAAGAAAGATTAGACAGAGATAAACTCCCCGAACCCACAACAGCTGTAGGGAGGCCCGAGGCAGCTGGGGCTCTTTAAGAGATGGAACGCAGTGTGGTCTAGTGGAAAGAGCTTAGGCCTGGGAGTATTATAATGCTGGCTGTGCTACCTGTCTGCTGTATGACCATGGGCAAGTCGCTTAACCTTTTCATGCCTTAGTTTTCTCACCTGCAAAATGGGGATTAAATACCTGTTCTCCCTCCCACTCAGACTTTGAGAGCTGTATGGGACAGAGACCATGTCTGACCTGATATATTTATTTATTTTGATGTCTGTCTCCTCCTCTAGACTGTAAATTCGTTGTGGGTAGGATATGTGCCTGTTTATTGTTATACTGTACTCCCCTAAACACTTAGATCAGTGTTTTGCACACAGTAAGCATTCAATAAACACGATTAAACATAATTGAATGATTATATCTTCCCCAACACATAATACATGCTTTGCAAACACACACTTTCCCTCCCCATAACCTTTTCCCCACCTCCTCCTCCTCCATCTGGGGGCATGATTTTAGGAAGCTGTGTCCTCGGGGTAAGGGGCAGGAAGGCAGGGAGCAGGAGGGCAGAATAGGGACCGTCCAAGGACTGGAGGATATGTGGGAGGGAGGGACCCCCGGAGGAGGCCAGTAGCCCCAGGCCCGTTAAGGCCCTGCCTCACTTTCCACTCCCCTGCAGTGGAAACGGCCCAACCGTGGAAACCCGCTCCAATTCCGGTGTCTACACCCCAACTAGGCAATGGAGAGAGCCTAATCCAGTTCTAATCCCTGTTCTGCCACTTGTACGCTGTGTGACCTTGGGCAAGTGGCTTCGCTTCTCTGGGCCTCAGTTACTTCATCTGTAAAATGTGAATCGACACTGTGAGCCCCACGTGGAACAGGGACTGTGTCCAACCCGATTTGCTGGTATCCACACCAGCGCTTAGTACAGTGCCTGGCACAGAGTAAACGCTTACCAACTGCTATTATTATCATTAAGAGAAGCAGCGCGGCTCAGAGGAAAGAGCCCGGGCTTGGGAGCCAGAGGTCATGGGTTCTAATCCCGCTCCTCCACTTGGCTGTGTGACTTTGGGCAAGTCACTTAACTTCTCTGTGCCTCAGTTACCTCATCTGTAAAGTGGGGATTAAGACTGTGAGCCCCACGTGGGACAACCTGATCACCTAGTAACCCCCCAGCGCTTAGAACAGTGCTTCGCACATAGTAAGCGCTTAACAAATGCTATTATTATTATCATTATTATTATTATTATCATTATTATCTCACTGGGCTGCTGGGAGTTGTCAACTGCAGTCCGGCCCAAGGACTGGCAGCGTTTGGTTGTTTGCCACCTTACTTCCGCGGTATCCCCCGGCCCCGTACGCGCTGCCAGGAGAGGGAGACGCTGGCTCTGCGGCGGGAGAAGGATTGGGGCTCACCTTGGTTCCCGTCTGTGGTCCGTGGGTTCGGGTCCCCCCGGGGCGGCCGCAACCGATTCGAGGCTCCTCCGCACGCTGGGCCATCGCGCCACCTGGCGGTCATCCGCGGCACCGCACCTCCACACCCCAGGCGAGGATCTCTAAGCGGCCTCCTCAGCCCAGCCCTGCCTGCACCAATCAATCAATCAATCGTATTTATTGAGCGCTTAGTGTGTGCAGAGCACTGTACGAAGCGCTTGGGAAGTACAAGGTGGCAACATATAGAGACGGTCCCTACCCAACAGTGGGCTCACAGTCTAGAAGGGGGAAACAGAGAACAAAACCAAACATATTAACAAAATAAAATAAATAGAATAGATATGTACAAGTAAAATAAATAGAGTAACAAATATGTACAAACATATATACATATATACAGGTGCTGTGGGGAAGGGAAGGAGGTAAGATGGGGGGATGGAGAGGGGAACGAGGGGGAGAGGAAGGAAGGGGCTCAGTCTGGGAAGGCCTCCTGGAGGAGGTGAGCTCTCAATAGGGCCTTGAAGGGAGGAAGAGAGCTAGCTTGGCAGATGGGCAGAGGGAGGGCATTCCAGGCCCGGGGGATGACGTGGGCCGGGGGTCGATGGCGGGACAGGTGAGAACGAGGTACGGTGAGGAGATTAGTGGCAGAGGAGCGGAGGGTGCGGGGTGGGCTGTAGAAGGAGAGAAGGGAGGTGAGGTAGGAGGGGGCGAGGTGATGGAGAGCCTTGAAGCCCAGGGTGAGGAGTTTCTGCCTGATGCGCAGATTGATTGGTAGCCACTGGAGATTTTTGAGGAGGGGAGTAACATTCCCAGAGCGTTTCTGGACAAAGACAATCCAGGCAGCAGCATGAAGTATGGATTGAAGTGGGGGGAGACACGAGGATGGGAGATCAGAGAGAAGGCTGATGCAGTAGTTCAGACGGGATAGGATGAGAGCTTGAACGAGAAGGGTAGTGGTGTGGATGGAGAGGAAAGGGCGGATCTTGGCAATGTTGCGGAGCTGAGACCGGCAGGTTTTGGTGACGGCTTGGATGTGAGGGGTGAATGAGAGACCGGAGTCGAGGATGACATCAAGGTTGCGGGCTTGTGAGACGGGAAGGATGGTAGTGCCAACAGAGATGGGAAAGTCAGGGAGAGGGCAGGGTTTGGGAGGGAAGACAAGGAGTTCAGTCTTGGACATGTTGAGTTTTAGGTGGCGGGCAGACATCCAGATGGAGATGTCCTGAAGGCAGGAGGAGATGCGAGCCTGGAGAGAGGGGGAGAGAGCAGGGGCAGAGATGTAGATCTGGGTGTCATCAGCATAGAGACGATAGTTGAAGCCGTGGGAGCGAATGAGGTCACAAAGGGAGTGTGTGTAGATCGAGAACAGAAGGGGACCAACCACTGAACCTTGGGGAACACCCACAGTAAGGGGATGGGAGGGGGAGGAGGAGCCTGCAAAAGAGCAAGAGAGACTCACCAGTTGATGAGTCTCAGATTAGGGGTGACTGGCCCAGAGATAGAAGGCTTCCCTGCAACACCCCCACTGCCCCCAGCTCCAGGGCCCACTTCCCGGGAAAAATAGACACTCCATATGTTTCCCTTTCCTGGTTGGCTATTGCAGCAGAGAGGCAGTCCTGAGGCTGCTCCTCCTTTCGGGGCCTGCCTGGCCACCCAGACTTATTCTCCACTGTCCACCAACACCAGGCCAGACATTGGCAGCCAAATTCCTGCCCAGGCAACTCCAACAGTGGCTAGCCACTGAGCGATGCTTCCAGAGGCAGGCACGGGTGGGGTTTCTGAGGATTGGCCAACTCCCCGTGTGACATCACTATTTATTTACAATGGTACTGGTTGAGTGCTTACTCTGTGCCAAGCACCACACTAAGGGCTGAGGTCGAATCAAGAGAACCAGAGTAGACATGGTCCCTGTACTACATGGGGCTCAGAATCTAAGAAGGAACAGGGATCTGATCTCCATTTAGAGATGTGGAACCTGAGGCCCAGAGAGGTTGAGTGATTTTTCCAAGGTCACCCAGCAGGCTGGTGGATGGCAGAACAGGGATCAGAACCCAGATCTCCTGTTTCCCAGCCCTGCGCTCATTCTACGAGGCCAAAATGCCCTTCAGAGGCTGCCATATGGGCTGGATGACCACACCGTGGAAGATGGAACTTCCTTCACCCATGAGGGTACGTGTCCAAGGGTCCTTTCGATCTCAGTTCCAACCTCCTGCCCCTGGCGGATGTCCTTGGGGCTGATGCATAGCTGTGTCCCTCCATCGTGGGGATGGGATCCCCGCCCCCTTGCTAATTGGCTGTGGTGGGGGTGGGGAACAGAGGGTAACTTTTCTCCCCAGAAGCATGGCGCAAGTGTCGTCACCACTGAGTGCTGCTCATTGTCACAGGCTGCACCCGCTACCACTGCCACCACTTGTAGTTGTCAATGGCCTCGAGCTCAGCTCATTGTCTTGTAAGGCACAGAAGCCCTGGAGGCCTGGCACGGGGAACAGCAATATTTGCACACATCGCTCATCTTGTCACTTAAGTGAGCAGATGGAAACAGGAGCTTGGGGAAGCAAATGCCACAACATGGCCTAGAGGTAGAACCCGGGCCTGGGAGTCAGAAAGGACCTGGGTTCCAATCCCGCTCTGCCACTCATCTGCTGTGTGACCTTAGTCAAGGCACTTCCTTTCTCTGGGCCTCGGTTCTCTCATCTGTACAGTGGAGATTAAGACTGTGAGCACCATGTGGGACATGGACTGTGTCCAACCTGATTAACTTGTATCGACCCCAGCACTTAGAACAGTGACTGGCACAAAGTAAGTGCTAAACAAATACGATGAAAGAAAAAAAATAAAAAGGCCTGTTGAAGAAAAAGGTCCTGAGAAGGCTTGGGGGCACCCCCTCCCCACAGGAAATCTGGCTGAGCGAACCCACCGTAGGCAGAACAGGGTTGGCTTCACACGATAAATGAAGAAAACTGGCGCCTCAGAAAGTCACGTGGCGGGGGTGACCGTGTGGGTCTTTCCAAACATGGTGGCCTCGTGGATTCTTTTCTAAGACGGAAGCCGTGTGACATCCACAGGTGACTGCTCCGCCACCCTTTTCAAAGATGGTGGCCTGGTGTCTTCTCCAAGATGGCAGCAGGTGATTCTTGAGCAGGAGACAAAGTTGAGTTCTCGGAGCTGAGCTGCTCGGGGCGCTCTGTCCGGGGTCGAATGGAAGAGCACTCTTCTGCTGTTGCAGGTCATTATATAATGTTATGTACCCACACAGTGGGCTGAGATTGCCCCCTATGGAACGTGGGGGCCCTGGGGGCCTGCTTCTGGGCAGCAGAATGAGTGAACCGTTGGCCCTGGGTGGCCCAGAGGTCAGCAAGGGTTACACCCGGGGTTGGGATGGGAGGAAATCGGCCCTAGGTGGCAGGTTCCATGGGAAAGGTGCAGGCAGGCTCCTTGCTTGGGCCCTGCAGAAGCTTTCTGCTATCTGGGCAGTGATAGTCTGTGCCAGGAGCAGGGAACTTGGGGGTTGGGGCCTGGCGGGAGGCGAGAGCAATCTTCACTGACCGGAGAGGCTGAAACCTCCCAGTGAGGGGGATCTGTCTGAGGCCCAGCTCTGGGATGGAGGGACAGGAGGCAGGTCCACTCCCGCTTATGGCCTAGTTAGAAGCAGCGTGGCCTAAGTGGATACAACATGGGCCTGGGAGTCAGAAGGACCTGACTTCTAATCCCAGCTCCACCACTTGTCTACTGTGTGACCTTGGGGAATCCACTTCACTTCTCTGTGCCTGTTACCTTATCTGAGAAATGGGAATTAAGACTCTGAGCCTGATGTGGGACAGGGACTGCATTGCTTTGTATCCCCCTCCAGTGCTCAGTACAGTACCTGGCACATAGTAAGCACTTAACAAATACCACAATTAATATTAATGAATTACCAAGGGACATCACCCTCCTCTGAAGCCCACAGGCCAATCCTTCAGGGGCCTGTGACCTCGGTGGCTGACGAAGTGGTAACTAACCAGTCTAAGGGGCCTGGGCCAAGCACCACCTGAACTACCAGCCCCGGGGCCCCCAGTTCAAGTCTCCTGTTACTTTAAGGGCATTGGGGAGGGGGAGGGGGAGAAGAGAGAGGGCAGACAAACTGAAAGCCAGAGAGATGTCCAGCCTGGTGCTGTTTACTGTCCTGGTGGTCAAAGGTGAGTCTGGAAGGTGGAGGTGGAGGAGCTCCCAACATTCCCAATCCAAATGGAAAAGTCCCGAACCATCAGGGGTCCCCCTCCCCATCTCCTCTCCCTCATCCATTGCAGTAACTTCTCCTTCTCCCTCAATCCTGGCTCAGAAATGAGCTGAACAAAGCCACAGCTGGTTTAATTTAAAACAGAGTTTTGGGTGGTTTTTTTTAGAATTGTGATGAACAGCCAATGAAACAGACAAGTACCAAGTTAAGGTCACCAAGGAACCCAAAGAGAAACCCAATCTTCCCAAGTTGATTTTCCCCTGATCTGTTCTCCCACCCAAGATCAGCCATACAGTGAAAGAAACACACACACACGAGCTAGTTTTGAACCTGGATTGATTAATGCTGTTGAGTTGTACATTTGAGTTGAGCTCAGTGGGACATTTGATTTATACCACAAGACATCTTAGTCTGGATCATCACATTACAGTACAAAATAACCAAAAACCCACACGTCAGCATCACACAAGGTTGGAAGAAAATGAGAATCTAAATATTTACACTCGGAGGCGAGGAATAAGCCATAAAATTATTTACAAAAAAAAAACATGAGCTTCTCAGCATATACATTTTACACCAGTTCACAAAAAATATTAAAACATAAAAATAAGACACTATATAAATTAAGGTTAAGCCAACTCAGAAGTGTGATCCAAGACTTTCTGGGATGCTTTTCTCATGCGGGTCACGGTTGAATAATCAAGTTTTCTACTGCACAGGGTGAGCTGTAAAACCACCATGTCTCAATCTTGCATCCTTTCAAACGGAAACGGTGCAAACCAGACCTTGGGAAAAAAATAAGACTATCGCACACACATAAACTGTGCACACAACCTAAGACGTACCTTCCCAGACCCAGCAGATTTCCACAGCAGAGCTGAAAAATCACCCATCTCTTCTACCTCCTCTTGGAAGTCATTAACAAACATTCCTTCACTTCCACTTTCACCTCCTTTACATACCTTGCCTCGATAACATATTCACAGATTACACGATGCAGGGGTCTGCCTAGGGGAAGTGAGCCCGCTCCCTCTCCCGAGGGGAACGATACATTCTAGACTGGCCACGGGGTCGTCCCCTGGAACCATCATGACTTGGTGCCCATTTCCCTCAGCAGCACGTGCAAATCTCTCTCTCTCTCTCTCTCTCTCTCTCTCTCTCTTTCTCTCACCTAAGTTGTCCCCTCTGCCAATTTTTAACCTGCTCCTACTCACTCTCTGAGACAGTTGGGCATTCTGCAGAAATGGGGGTCGGACGGGCCCGTGGGGGAAGGACGAATGCCAGAGGAGTCGGCGAGGCTCATGCGTGAGGGAGTGGAAAATACAAATGGTACCCTCCAAAGTGGCTTGGAAAAGCTCTGCTCCAAGAAGGGAAGCGAAGCCATTCAAAGCCTGGAAAAAGAGCTGCTCCAATCAGAGTATGACCAGATAGCAGGCCCGGGGCATTAGGTAATTATGTGTTTATCATGAAAACACCCTACGTCAGAAAATCCCGAAGCCCCAAATCCGCTCCCCGGGTACTGCCCCACTGGTACTCCTGGGGTGAACCATTCTGAGGTTATCTGGCTCACAGTGATTAACCCCCCCAATTTCTACTCCAATACATAAAGAAGAAACACCCGCACAAGTTTCTCAGCTCACTGGTCACATAATTAAGGCTGTGTCTAGGCTGGATAAAACAACTGGGGGTCAAAGGCTCAAGGTTCTCACCCATTTCCTGGAAGTCAGGGGGTTGACCTAGAGTTTCTACCTGGCCGTTTCTCTGGGGATCGTGGCGACTGGCTCAGCTTCTGGCGGGGCGGGAGGTGGGTGGGAAATACACATAGGGGAGACAAAAGAGATGTACAAATCAACAGGTGCCCAAGGGTTTCTCAGTGGCCTCTCCCATTGGGATGCTGAGTAATAGCTGTCTAGTCGAGCCCCTACCCTTCCCCGGGCCTAGCCGGGTCTGGCTGGCATCGGGAGCCGACGGGTCGACTGCCATGCCAGCTTTGCTGCCTCGATGAAACCAAGAAGGACAGCTCCTGGGGATCCAGAGGAAGAGGGTAGCCCATCAGGATGACCCCGGGAAGTCCGATTCCTTCCAGATCCATATGGATAGGAATGTTGAATTCCCTAAGGGTCCTCCCGCCCCCCGTCCCCAACCACTCTGGTGTGCCCACAAGAGAACTATCCATGGTTTTGAGATCTCTCAGGCAGACACTCCTTTCATCGAGAACGAATACGTGGTAGTTAGCGAACATGCCACAGTGGGTCCTGAGAGGTACCAAAGAGAAACTGCTTGGGCCACAAAATCTTCTAATTTCAAACCCTAAAACAGCATTGAAATGAAACTCTGGGTCCAAGACAACTGTCACCCGTCCTAGTCTCTGAATAGTTTCACAGCAATGGTAGCAGCATGGTTTTAGGATTAGGAAAACTTTTGATGACTTTGTCCCATTTATATCAAACCCGCTCTGAGTTTCAAGAGTCAGTGAGATTCCAATGCGGTAACCGGGGAGATTTCCTCCACCTCCTGAACAAACTGAGCGTGCTCAACATACGTTAACTCCTAAACTCAAGTATTAGTAAGCCTCTTGTAATGAAATGTCCTACTAGATTCGCTTTAGAAATCTAGACCACTGCACTGCTGGCCTGGAGTAGCTTGTGGTGGGGTTCAGGGGAGGAATCAAGGGAAAGAGAATTTAGAAAAACGGGACCCAGCTGGGGAGAAAGGAGAGTTGGTCTTAGTTCTACCGCTATGCCAGACAGCAACGTTTTCTTTAAAAGGAAAAAAAAAAAAGGTCCTGGATACTAGCGTACACAACATCGCTACAACGTCAGAAGGGAAATGTTTCTGAAATGCTGGTGTGAATGGTAACCACGATAAAACACGATAAAACAGAGAACCAAGCACCTAATTACTCAGTACATACAGAGGAACTGCACAGTTCGATGATATGATTCAGTGTACTAAGTAATTAGCCTAGTAGTCAACATGTTCCACAGATTTTGGAAGCTACACTAAGTATTCCCAGGTAGCCTGCACTCTGGTTTAGAAAAATGAAATGGACGTGTAGCCAATTCTGGAACTATGAAACCATCTCTAAGTTTCTCTGAACAAATGGTCGCTGAAACGGTTGCCTTTGAAGGAGAGCTGGCCTGAAATGTTTCCATTAAAATGATTATTTTCCAAAATGACTTTAAAAAAACAAAACAAAAAAACTCCCCAAGGCACCAAACACATTAAAAGCACTGACACCGTTTCAGAAAAGGATGAGGATTTTATTTTCCCACAACTTCTGGAAGTGGTCCTTGTTTTAAAAAAACAAAACCCTTCTGCACTCTCATCAGCTGGTGAAGAGAAAGGAGAGATGCAAGGAGGGTAGTTGGTGGGTTGGTCCTAGCCTACATGGCTGACATCTCTATGAAGTGCTAAGAAGAGAGGCTATAAAACCTCTCAAGGATAAGAAAACAACAGCTCCTTTCATTTCTTAAATACTTAAATTAAATCAGTTAACTCCTTTCTTGCCTAAAATATAACTAACTCTAGCTCTCAAGGGAATGGGGCAGGCACCCTTCTCCCCACGTGCTCTCCGACTTAGGACGGTTGGGTCGTGGTCTGGGAGACGGGGTGACCGGACAGGGGAGAGGTGCCCGGAGGGTCCTGCCGTGGTCCATCGCCGTGGGCCCGGACGCCCACACCGAACCCCAGGGCCTTTCCTGACTGATGGGAGCTGCTGCTCTGGGCCCTGGCAGGAACTCGGGAGACGGGACGACATTAAGCTGGGAAGATGGGGGCACCTGGGCCCGTTTCGGTCCAGCGCCCTCAGGCGAGCTTGGTGGATAAAGGATTTCTCTGCCGTGGACCAACGCTATAACCCTGTAAACCCCACCCAGCTCTCTGCCATCCACAAATGACAGAGGTGGTGGGTGGGAGAGGCCGTGATGGGATGGGGGCGGGGGCGGGTGTGGTGGGGAGGAGATGATCGGTTTCCTTTTTCTTACGGGGATGGTTTGGTTGTTTTTGTGATTTTTTAGGGTTTTGTATTTTTTTTTAAATTTTTTTGGTCGTTGAAAAAATAAAACAGTCCGCTGTCCAGCAGAGGCTGCTTCGACTCTATTACCGTATTCCCGGGCTCATTCTGCACGGAGGTGTGTTTCGGGGCTTTGCAAAGACATCTCTGTGGGAAGGAAGGCCCCCTGACCCAAGGCGGTGGCGTAAGTCCTGTTCTGTGGATGGGGAAAGCTGGGGGGCCCGAACAGCCCGTCTCCTCCACCTCCTCCTCCTCCGCCACCAAAGGCGGGGCCCCGTGGGGGTGGGGGCAGGGTGTGACAGTCACCCACGTTATCGTACTGAGACAGCACAGTCACCGTGCCCTGGCGCTTGCCGTGAGGGTGGTACTGGTAGAGAAGGCCGGGCTCCCTCTCCATGCTTGGCCCCGGGTGGAGCCTCAGGCTGTGGCTCCTCTCGGGCTTTGGGGGTGCGGCCATGGCCCGGGCCAGGTGCTCCTCCTCTAGATAGCAGTCTCTGGAGAGCCTCTCAGGGGCCGCGGAGGGCCGCACCCGAGGCCGCTCTGGATCTTCGGGCAGCCTCGGCTCTTTGTGGCTCAGCCTCAACGTCCCCTGCCCGCTGGGGCCATACAGGGGGTGGTAGCCTGGGGGCTCCAGTGGGTCCTGGGGGCCTCTGGGCCCGTAATCGAGCTGGCAGGTGCCCGCGGGAAACGGTGGTCCGTTCCTGGCCTCCGCCGGGGCCCTATGGCTTGCTTCCTGGTGAGCCCTGTGCTCGGGCGGGGGTCCGCCTGGGTCCCGGGCCTTGCGGCTCCGGAGGCTGCTCTGCTTTTGGGGGAGGGAGGGCTTCTCTGCCTGCCCATTGCCACAGCTGCTGTGGCAGTGGGCTCGCTCCAGCTCAGCCTCGGGATGCTTCCGGCAGAAGCGATCATCTCCCTCAGCGGGGGCGATGGCCTTGGAGGCGCTGCGCCCATCCCTCCCCTCCGCCACCGACAGAAGCCCCGTCTTTCCCGGGTCGGACTTGCTGCGGAGGTGGATGACGTAGAGGCTGGCCGGGTCCTCCAGCCCGAGCGGGGCTATGTTGTCATACTGGGACAAGATGGGCCCCCTGGCCCTTTGGCGCGCGCGGCTCTCCCTCCGGATTGACTGCAGGCGATACTTCTCCAGGTCCTCCAGGTCCCATGAGGCATACGCGGGCCTGGCGTCGGAAGGCGGGGGCAGATGGGCATAAGTGGGCTCTTGGCCCGGCAGGTAGCCTACGAAGCTGGCCCGGGGGCGAGGCGGCGCACCGGGGTGGCGGGCCGAATTCTTGCCCTGGGGCCGGGCGGCACAGAAGGTCAGGTCCCTGCCTGGTGGGCGGTGGGGTGGCTTCGGCTGCATCGTGCTGTAGGCGTCCAGGGCGTAGAAGGGCCCGTCGGCACCGTAGCAGGTACCCGCGGAGCTGGAGTATGGGCTGTAGCGGTAGTGGACTCGGCCGTTCTCGAAATAAGGCTGCAGCTGAGTCACGTGGTAATCCGAGCGGGCCGGGGAGGACTGGTATGGCTTATATGGGTAGAGGGGTCGCGGGCAAAAGGCGGGCTCGTCATCCGGTGGCACCTCAGTCCGGGAGATGGGCACAGAGCGGATCAGGGATGTTGGGGGCACGTGCAGGGACTGGACCCTCCGGATGGTGGGGTACACGGGCAGGTCATCAGGGTAACACACGCTGCGCACGGAAGGGCTGGCCGAAGACCCGTACTCCACCCGGTTGCATGGCCTCGAGCGGGCTCCCGCCCCACTCTTCCCCAGGGGCAGGTATGTGTTGTAGCGGGAGCTCCCGGAGGACAGGGTCTCCGACCTGGAGCCATACCCCTGGAGTTGCTCCGGTTTCATGGTGGGCAGAGGGCCGGCCGGCAGACGGTACTGGCAGGTGGAAGCCAGGCTGACGTGCGTGCAGTTTTCAGGGCTGAGGGGCTCGGGGGAGTTCTCCGGCCAGGGATAGACGGGGTGGGCTGGCTTCAGTGAGGTGTGCTTTGGCTGAGGGTGGGGGGGTCCCGGCGACGAGTCCTCATCTGGGGAGGCCGACGGCGTTGCAGCAAAGGCATGGTAACTCAAGGCACCCAGGCCATCAGTGTTGTTGGAATGCATGGCGGCCGCCATCTTACTTTCCAGCGTCCGCGTGGGTGGGACAGGCGCAGTGAAGCTGTAAGGCGCGGAGGCAGGAACAGACTCAGAGCGCAGGTGAAGGGGCGGGGCCCGCATGCCCTCCCGGAGCTTCACAGGCAGGCCTGGGTGGGCAGTGGTAGCGGCGGAGGCCCAGGCGGAGGGGGCGGGGTCCGCTGCTCGGGGTTCAGGAGGCTTCTCTGGAGCTGGCAGTCCTCCTCGCACCTAGTCAAGGGGAACAAGCACAGGTGTCTATGGGCCTCCACTGCACCACCGACAGGAAACCACTAATGGGCGTGGGGGCGGTCAGGCTCCTTTAAGGATCAAATCTGGAGAAATGGGGGCCTACAGAAACCTCTTCTTGGCAAAATAAAAGATTCCTCAAGTGCTACTTGGGAGTTGGGCCCCAGAGTCTTCAGAGACCATCCCCTCCCAAGACTGCCTGCACCAGCTGGGCAGCAAAATGCTGTGCCAGTAAAGAACTGGCAGAAGGTCTCGCCTGAGAGCAGGTTGTTATCCATGCCGAGAGTGATCAATCCAGGCCATGCCTCTACGGAAGGCAAGTGCATGATGCTCCTCCTCCCCTCCCCATCGCCCCTACTCCCTCCTTCTGCCCTACCGCCTCCCCTTCCCCACAGCACTTGTGTATATTTGTACATATTTATTTCTCCATTTATTAATGATGTGTATATAGCTATAATTCTGTTTATCTATTCTGATGGTATTGACACCTGTCTGCTTGTTTTGTTTCGTTGTCTGTCTCCCCCTTCTAGACTGTGAGCCCATTGTTGGGTAGGGACCGTCTCTATTTGTTGCCAACCTGTACTTCCCAAGCACTTAGTACAGTGCTCTGCACATAGTAAGCGCTCAATAAGTACGATTGAATGAATGAATGAAGTGGCTTTCTCAGGGCCCCCAGGGGAAACCAGCTCAGAGGTGGCCTGCTGCCCTGAAGCCTTGCTGCTTCCTGCTCCACCTTGGCAAAGACAGGCAGGTGACTGCAAGTTCAAGAAATTCAAGTGCTTTCTGTTCATGCTGAGACACTTGCCAAAGGCAGTAATGATGAAAGCAGTAATAATTTGAGATAGACTAGAATCATCACTGTTCTCTTGAAAACACAAGTACCCCATTACGGCTTAAGCTGGGGTTCTTGGTCAAAAATGGTTGCCAACCAGTTGCTGTACAAATTTTTTTATGGTATTTGTTAAGCGCTTACTACTACTACTAATAATGACATTTATTAAGCGCTTACTATGTGCAAAGCACTGTTCTAAGCACTGGGGAGGTTATAAGGTGATCAGGTTGTCCCACATGGGGCTCACGGTCTTAATCCCCATTTTACAGATGAGGTAACTGAGGCACAGAGAAGTTAAGTGACTTGCCCAAAGTCACACAGCTGACAATTTGCGGAGCCGGGATTTGAACTCATGACCTCTGACTCCAAAGTCCGGGATCTTTCTACTGAGCCACGCTGCTTACTCTATGTCAAGCTCTGTTCTAAGCACTGGGGTAGATCCAAGTTAATCGGATTGGACACAGTCTCTGCTGTTCATGGGTCTCCCAGTCTGAATATGAGGGAGAAAAGGTATTTTGTCCCCTATTTAGGGTAGAGAAACTGAGGCAAGTGACTTGCCCAAAGTCACAGAGCATGCAAGCAATGGATCTGGGATTATAATCCAGGTCCTCTGACACTCAGGCTCACACTCTTTCCATTAGGCCACACTGCTTCCCTATGTACCTGCAAGGCAACTGCTCCTGTATGACCCATTTGGGACTCTACAAATCCTAAAGCGATTCTTGGGGACGTCCTGACCCCATTCACTACAAAAAGTGGCCCGAAGGCCAGAAAACAGAAGCAACTCAACTTGCCCAGCTACATAGTGAGTCAGTGGAGGAGCTGAAGGAAGAACCAGAAAACCTGACACCCAATACCCGGTTGTGCCATTGACTCCCACTCCCCAGCCAATACCCACTGGGACTCAAGGAACTGGAGAGCAAGGGAGGCTCTACTGAGGGCAACCATGCTACCATACTCCTTTTTCCCCCAAAGGAAAATCAACAGCAAATTAGCTGCCCAGAGAGTTGCTGTAGAAGCACCAGTTTGGGAGGCAGACGACAGATGCCAGCCTCAGCCTGTCTCCTGGGATAGCCGCCCAGAGAGGAAGGAGCTATCTTCCCCAGGACAGACACCCTCCTGTGGAAAAGCCCCGGTTCCTCCCAGTCCCATCTCACCTCCGCCTCCTGTCCCATGCCCACTCCCTCAGCTTCTCACCTTCAGGGAACCATTGGGTGCCATGCTAGCTGCTGCGGGAATCTGCCCCAAGGGTGCCTGGGGTTCGACTGCTCTCTGAGCCGGAGGGGTTACAGGGCGGGGCCGGTTGTTCCTATAGGTGCGCTGGAGGGTGCCAAAGAAGCCATCCGCTGAGGGTGCAGGCTGCCCGGTGGGGAAGAAGCAGTCCCCTGAGGGGGCGGGCTGGCCGGCACAGCCCCAAGAAGATTCCCTGGGGCTGATTTCGGTCGCTGCCAGCTGAGTATTTGTCAGGTGAGTCACTGTGCTGCCAGTGCTGCTCTCCCCGGAGGGGCCGGCCGAAGTGAGGGCTCTGTCCAGGGGCCACAGGCCTGGTGCCATCTCGGGAGGGAGGTGGGGTTTGTCGATGTGCAGATCGGGAAGGATGTAAGGCTCCTCCCCCCTGGGCAAGTGCCAGTCAGGCGGGTCCGGACTCCCGAAAGATAGGGCCCGGGGGTCCGTCTCCGGATCCCTGGGAGGGGACGGCCGGCTGGTCTTCTCCGAGTCCGCCCACAGGGCCGCATGGGTCTCCGCCTTGTCCGCACGGGGTGGATCCCCCAGGGAGGCTGCTGAGGAGTGCGGCCTGTCCCTGGGTTCAGGGGCCAGGGCAGCATAGGGCTGGTCCTCGGAGGCGGCGGCGGATGCATCTGGACAGAGAATGGAGCCGTCACAGCCTCCGGGGGCGGCCCGCTGGAGCTCGGGGGGCTCTCCCGGTGTCCTGCTTTGAAAATAGGCCTTGTCTAATGGGAAACCTGTAGGGAGGGTGAACTGTGGGCCCTGGGACCCAGACACTGCGCTGTCTCCGGCATCGGGATAACTGGCCTGGCCATTTCCTGGTCTCTTCAGTGACTGGGTGGAGGCTTGTTGTGCAGATTCGGCTAAAGCTAACGCCAACATGCGGGCAGCGTTTTTCGGTGGTGGTGGAGGTGGGATTAGAGTTACTGAACTGACAGGAACGGGATCCTGAGGGGAGTCAAGGGCAACTGCTCCTAATGGGAAATTGGGAAAAAAAACAACAACAACAAAAAAAAACGAGAGTGAAAAGGTAGTTCATGTTACCCTCTAAGGACAGGACAGTGAAATATTTCCCCATGAGACCACTAAAAAAATAGTTGTCCGCCAGCTGTCAAAACTGCATTCCTTGGTCGTCTTCTCTCCCACATGCAAAAGCTGCAGAAAATACAGCTGGTTCAGAAGGAAAACAAGAACAGAAGATTTTGTTCCTCTTGAACATCTAGAGAAATAGCAAGCAGAGATGCCTGAGACCCCCCTGTCTGGTTTGGAATTTAGCTCTCATAAAACAAGGGCACCTTCAAAGGCTGGCAGATTATTTTTTTTTAGATTAAGAATTGGTTCTTAGCTATGATAGCGTTATGCTGACAGGCTAACCTGAAAGGCTACAATACCGATATCTGCATTTAAACTCTAGAAAGACTGGGAAAAATTCATCCATGGAATTTTTCTGTGAGCGGACACAGATAGAAGGGCTTTCCGAGGCCTAGGGGAGGGTCACAAGTTGCCCCTGGCATCTCTGAAAATTTCGCTCTGAGCTATCAGCACAGCCTCCCGTGCATTCTTTCTGATTTAGGACCAGAAGTGGTGCAAATGTTCCCGCTGATAATAGACACAGGTAGCCCAGAGGACAGCAGATCCCTTGGAACTTAGAGAAAGAAGGGAGGAAAACACATGGTACCTGGGTGGGTCTGTGCAGAAGCTACAGCCTTACTGTTACCGTTCAGCACAAACGGTTCCACTGGTGTGAGCGGTTCTACTTTGGGGGCGGTGACGGCGGCCACGGGCTCCAACACCTGGGCTTCGGAGGGGCATCTTTCACGGGCTTCTGTGGCATCACCTTTGGTCGTCAGCCCCTGGTGGGGACAACTGTTGGGGGCCTCCCCATCACCGAAGCTCCTGTTCCAGGCGGGCAGAGGTGTGTTTGGGACGGGGTCAGGAATTCCGCCGGCAGCCTCGGACATGGGGCCGGGCAGGGGTGCAGAGGCAGCCTCGGATCCGGTCGGGTCCGGGGACTTGCTTGGTTTCCGTCCCATCTTGGGGGAGAAAGCATAGACGACCCTCTCAGTGGATGAGGAGGGCCTGGGCGCTTTTTCTTCCGTCGGGCTCAGATCCAGGGTGAAGAAGGGGCTACTCGCCTTATCCTGGAGCGGGGAGACAGGTTCAGAGCTGGTGGTGCTTCCGGGAGTCTGACACTGGCTACCTGCCTCAGCCTCCTTTCGACTGGCCGCCTTGTCCTGGGTTGATTCCTCGAAGTCCAGCAGGGTGGGGCACTCCGCCTCTGCCTTGGGAGGACTGCACTGGAAGGACATGGGATCAAAATCCAAGCTGGCCACGCCAATGTCTGGCGGGCTCAGGTCAACATCCTCGGTAGAATGAGGGGACATGAGGGCTGGGATGTGTAGCAGCCCATCTTCCTCTTCACTTTCCTGCTCGTGGGACAGATTGTCATAGGAATTGCAGCGGTTCCCTAGCATCTCTCCATTAAAAGAGGCGGAGAGCGCGTCACTGCTAGAACGGGGTCTCCTGGGCCGGAACAGCTTCGATTCACCTGGCAACAAAGGGATATGGGGATCAAATCGCATTTAATGTCAGGGGACACACTGTCAGAACAGATTGGCTACCTTGTGAGGCAGGGATTCCCTGCTCTGAGAGAGGAAAAAGTTACAGCCCATGTCTCTCAACACCTCAAGCCTGACGGTGCTGAACCCCAGAAGCAAATGGCTGACCTGAAAACACCGCCACCTGTTCCACATAGGTGGTCAGAAGGTCAGAGATGTATCTGACTGTCAGAATATGGGCAAGGATCTCAGATCTTCTTGGTTCAATTCCCAGTTCCACCACTGACTCACTTGATGGCTTTCTGGGACACACCTCTTTATGGAGAACAGAGTGCCTACCTGGCTTCACAAAAGGATTGTGAGGCTTATTTAAGCAATGGCAACTGAGTGCTTTTGAGATTCACAAGCTAAAGGGCCTAGAGACCTCAAGGAGATGATGTGGAAAGACACCCTACCAATCCTCAAAAGCCAAAACACTGCTGCGTATTTTCAGCTTTTATGAAGCACCCCACCTTCCAGAAAAGAACTCAACAGCATGTGGTCGGTACACCATTTCTTCCAAGTGATTACTGACAGGATGGTAGCTTTATTTCTTAACTGTATCACGGGGTAAGCCCTTTCATATCAAAAAAAGTTTCTTTTCAACCAAGATTTTAAATAGTGATCTATTTTGCTTTTTCTCATTGGGTTCTGAGTTTCCCAAGTAGAGACCATCAGCTGTGCTGAGCTCCAGAAAATTGGATGATGTGGATAATTAGCTGACATACAGTAAATAGTGTGCTAGAAAGTCATTTCACAATGAACCAAAGCTGTGTCTCCAAAAGCCAAAGCCTGCTCGGTGGAATTCAGCCTTACCATCAACAGCGTGCAGAGAAGTCAGAGACTCTTCACTCTTAGCCGAGCGTAGGGTTCCTTCTGCCCTGCCACCTGAAGAATCAAAACCAGAGAGTGTGACATTTGATCTTCCTCCTCGTTATGGTCAAAAGCCAACTGGGACTTGGCCTTGGGACACCAAGCGGGCTGACAATCCTCCCACTCATTTCCCTGAAAACAACAATCCCCCTTCTGAAGTCTACAGCTGTGGAATCAGAAAGCATTTATACATATCTGATCTACACCGCACCTTAATGGCATGCTTAAGCCCCCCAAACTGCCTTTATGTAGATCGGAAAAGCACAAGTTATGCAAATTCATCCAAAATGTCCTTGGCAGGTGTGTATACGAACACACACACACGTGCCCAAGATTTCTCTTTCTGACTTTGGGTGGAGCCAGACAAATTCTTCATCTCCTGCAACCCGACTGGTTCACCTCTTGGTGAAAGAGCAAGAGTGCAGGCTTCTGAGAGCTCACCTCCTCCTGGAGGCCTTCCCAGACTGAGCCCCCTCCTTCCTCTCCCCCTCTCCATCCCCTCTGCCTTACCTCCTTCCCTTCCCCACAGCACCTGTATATATGTATATATGTTTGTATGTATTTATTACTCTATTTATCTATTTTACTTGTACATAATTATTCTATTTATTTTATTCTGTTAACATGTTTTGTTTTGTTCTCTGTTTCCCCCTTCTAGACTGTGAGCCCACTGTTGGGTAGGGACCGTCTCTATATGTTGCCAACCTGTACTTCCCAAGTGCTTAGTACAGTGCTCTGCACACAGTAAGCACTCAATAAATACGATTGAATGAATGAATGAATGAATGATGCTGGTCATTCTTCCAGTCCCTCTTACTCTGGGAACCTGGGCTAATGCTTGGCTCAGACCCTGTTCCTTGCCATTATTGCACATTCCTGGATTCAGATGATGCCATGGGCTAGCGAAGAAAGAGAATGCCTCCAGTGCTTCTGGGGCACTGTTTCCCCTGGGGCCGCAATAACCCAGTTGTTCACTTGGATTCGTGTAAATCAGACCATTGACAAAGAGTTCCATTAAGCCTGTATGAGATCGCCCACAATATTCTGCTAAATGTTCTAGATGTGTCTACAAAGAGAGGGAAGAAGCCTTTGAGAAAGGAGACCTAGGTGACTTCTTGAGAAGCTGTAGGCTTGGCCGACTGTGCTGGGTGTGAATCTGAAAGGACCTGTGTTCTAATACCAGCTCTACCACTTAATGATAATAATTGTGCTATTTGTTAAGTGCTTACTTTGTGCCTGGCACACAGTACTAGGTGCTGGGGTGGATACAAGCAAATCGGGTTGGACACAGTCCCTGACACATATGGGGCTCACAGACTTGATCTCCATTTTACTGATGAGGTAACTGAAGCCCAGAGAAGTTCGGTGACTTGCCCAAGGTAACCCAGCAGACAAGTGGCAGAGTTGGGATTTAGAACCCATGACCTTCTGACTCTCAGGCCCGTGCTCTATTAATTATGCCATGCTGCTACTCATCTGCTGTGTGACCTTGGACAAGTCACTTCCCTTCACTGTGACTCAGTTACCTCACCTGTAAAAGGCAGATTAAGACCTTGAGCTCCATGTAGGACATGACTGTGTCCAACCTGATTAGCTTGTATCTATCCCCACACTCAGTGCAATGCCTGGTACATAGTAAGCGCTTAACAGATGCCATTGGAAAAAAAATGGCAGACGCTCACCTTTCAGAGCGATGGCTTTCATCTCTGAAGGCTCACTCTCATTCCGTTGGAGTTTGCGCTTGGAGACCGATGAAGACTTCCCCAAGTTGAAGAAGGACCGCCAGCTCCCCACTGGAGACTTCTTCATTTTGCTTGGGGGCCGCTTCCTGGTTAGAGCAGAGGAGATATTTCAATTGGGGACACCAAGAGGTAAATTACCAAGACCAAACCCCAAAGTAAAAGGCCTACGGATAAAAGCAGGGGGCTGGGAGTTAGGAAGCCTGGCTTCTACTCCCAGCTCTATCGCTGGCCTGCTTGGGCCAGTCACTCAATCTCTCTGGGCCTGCCTCATTTGTAAAATGGGGAGGGGACTGCTGATTTCCCACCCTCTTAGAATGTGAGCCCTGTGTGGGACAGAGGCTGATTATTGAATACTTATCCCAGCTCTTGACCTATTGTAAACACTAAGTAAAAGCCACAATTATTACCTGAGGACAAATGGAGCAGAAACAGGTTTGAATATACATATTCTGGCCATCAGCCACAATACTAGGAAACTTGGCTGGACAAAAAGCCAGGAAGTCACTCCTCGTGAATGCTATTTTTTTGCAGAATTTTTCAGTACTTCATCAATGGTATGTACTGAGCATTTACTGTGTGCAGAACACTGTGCTAACTCTTGGGAGAGTACCTCATCACATCCACCTGCTCTGCTCTCCTCTCATTATTCATCACTCATCTATGACTCTAGAGAATATGGAGCTGGGTTAAAAAATGTATCCACGTGTACAGTACTGTCCCTGTACTGTAATTTTTTTCCTTCCCCAAGAGATGGGAATGGGAAGTCCTCTTTTCTGTCACTACGTATATAAAAACAAACACGGTGCTTTTCAAAAAGCAAAGAATTGGGAAGATAAAGAATAAAAGCCTAGTCAATAAAAGATGGCCATCAAAGGTGAGGGAACAGGAGGTCAGAGAACAGTAAAGTGGGGGTTTTATATGGTACTAGTTATCACTTACCATGTGCCAAGCACTGTACTAAGCACTCAGTTAGATACATTATAGAGAAGCAGCCTGGCTCAGTGGAAAGAGCACGGGCTTGGGAGTCAGAGGTCATGGGTTCAAATCCCAACTCCGCCAACTGTCAGCTGTATGACTTTGGGCAAGTCACTTAACTTCTCTGGGCCTCGGTTACCTCATCTGTAAAATGGGGATTAAGACTGTGAGCCCCACGTGGGACAACCTGATCATCTTGTGTCCTCCCCAGCGCTTAGAACAGTGCTTTGCACATAGCAAGTGCTTAACAAGTGCTATTATTATTATTATTATTATTGTTATTATCAGATTGGGCACAGTCCAATCCACATGGGGCTAACGGTCTCAATCTCCATTTTACACATGAGAGAACTCAGGCACAGAAAAGTTAAGTGACTTTCCAAGGTCACATCATTTTGTGTTGTGCAAAGAATTCCGGAAGCCAATTTCTCCTGGGAAGGGCATGATTAGGTAGCCTGCAGGGGGATGTTTGGAGTAAATGGTGAAGAAAAGAAGGGACAGAGCTGGGGTTGAGAGAAGGATTGAGACAGATGACCACCACCCTTCCCTCCTTCAAAGCCTTATCAAAACATTACATCTTCTCTAAGAAGCCTTCCCCAACTAAGCCCTCAATTCCCGTATTCCCTCTCCCTTCTGTGTCACCTATGCACTTGGATCTGCCTCCTTTAAGCACTTGATATTCACCCCACCCTCAGCAACATAGGACTTACATACGGAGCTGTTCTTTGTTTTAATTTCTGTGTCCCCTTCTACACTGTAAGCTCCTTTTGGGCAGGGACTGCTTCTACCATCTCTGCTGTACTGAACGCTCCCAAGTGCTCAATACAGTGTTCTGCCAACAGTAAGCACTCAATAAATACCACTGACTATTGACTGAGAGGAAAAGACCAGGACCCAGGTCAGACTTTTGAAAAGTGGAAAGTAGTGCAGGAGTTCAAGATTCAGGACAGGGATTCAGAAGGGCCTGGGGTTTCTGCTGGATCAGAGGGGAGCTGGAATATTCTGAGGAGAAACGTTCTTCTGAAAAAAGACAAAAAGTAATGGACACAGGGAGGGAAGCCCCCACAGCACTTACGTCTATATCTTCTAAACTCTATTTCTTCCTCCTGTCTATACCTTATTTAAGTCTTATTTACAGTCTCCCCTGGTAGACTGTAAGCTCAGGGAGGGCAGTGAGCCCCTCGAGGGAAGGGTCCATGTCTAATTTCCACCTTTATACTCTTCTCCCAATTCTTAGTACAGTGCTCTACAAACAGGAAGCGTTCAATAAACAGCATTACTACTACTATTGTACCATCCCAAAAGCTTAGTATCATGAATTTCAATCTGTTAACCAATCAACAGTGTTTACTGAGCGCTTACTATGTATAGAGCACTATACTAAGCACTTGGGAGAGTACAACACAGTAGAATTTACTACAACAGACCCAGCAGGACCTCAATAAATGCCACTGATTGGAATCAGTGAATGGAAGAGCATGGGAGGAAAAGTGAGAGAAACCCTAATATATGGAAAATACCTAATCATGGCTGATTAGTGCACGCTGCTTCTCTATAATGTACCTACCTCATGAAACATTGAGCACCCATGCATCTTAGCTAAATGCTTAATGAAGAAACCGTGACTTAGACTGCACCCTGTCTACACAGGAGGAACTGTCTGCATCCAGATTTCACAGGCAAACAGAAAACTGAGTCCATTGCCAATGTAACATTCATTGGACAGAAAAAGAATCTTGCTCCATGGCAGAAACTACTTCCTGCTGCTGAAAATAGAATATGCCTATAGACTATTTTCCTTCTTTTCGAACAAGCCTCAGGACAGGAAGGAACAGCAGGTATCTTTGACCACAAGAACAAGCAGGGCTCGTTGGGGTAGGACTGGGGCCAGAAATGTTCTGAAAGAGGAGACTGAAAAATGTACACGATGGAAAAATCAAAGTGGCTTCACCTTTCAAGAGGAAACTCAATGACAGTATGGAATTTTCCCTGAAGTGCGGCTGGCCCTTCTCCCACTTCAATGTACTTGTTGTCGGTCACAATGGGGGAGTGGATCTGAGCTTGTGTCCGGGCCTGGGCTTCTTCCAAAGTCAGCAACTTGGTGGATGGCGAAGAAACCAACAGGGACTTGGGCCTGGATAAAGAAGCTGCTAATGGATAAAGCAAGAAACAAGGCAATCAAACTCTCCATCCTACACCAAAACCTGGCACACATTAAAATGGACTGATGACATTTTTTGACCTTTCCCTGTCTGAAAGAAAAGGTCTGTCTCTCCCTGTGGGCAGGGATCATGTCTACTGACTCCACTTTATTGTACTTTTCCAAGCACTTAGTATACCGCTGCAAACAGGAAATGATCAATAAATACCACTGATTGATTGAGTGATCGACAGAGATTAAGTAAGGTGGGTCAGCTTTGAAACTCTACAGGTTAGCCCAGAGAAAATGAACACAACCTAATTGTTCAATTGCTGACGTTCCTGAAGGGGGGCATCATAGCCCTTGGCTCATTTTGGACTTGCAAGTAGCCTGGGCTTGATTTCCCTCCAGAGGTCCAAGCGAAAACGCTGTTCTTGTGGGTTCTGTCGTGCCACTGCTTAAGAGGACCTGGGAAACAAGTTGGCTTCCACCAACCAAGTTTTCCTCTGCCCTCTCTTCCTACTGGCCTAGCCAGAGGTTTGCTACTAGCGAGAAACACTTCGGCCTTTCCACTAACCCATTTAGGTGTTTATGGATTTGGGGCTCTTGATTCCCCCCAGAAAGTTTAAATTTGAAACCTACTGAAGGCTGGCAGCCTTATATTTAGTATTCTGACAAGAGGCCATCTAGGCTAATTTTGTTGTATTGTACTCCCCCAAGTGCTTAGTACAGTACTCTGCACATAGTAAGCATACAATAAATACCATTGATTAATTTATTGATATGCAAAAAGGTATCCCACAAAATAAGACAGGGCTTTTTCTCCAAAGCCTCTCCAGGTCAGTCCCCAGGAAGACCCAGGGCTAGAGCTTCAAGACAAAGCTGATGAAATTCACGTCTGAAGGATCTTTATCATTCATAAGACTCCCAAACTCCAAGGAGTAGTAAAAGTGTACACGGTAAGATCCTAGAGCTAGATCAGAGCCATCTTGAGCTTCAGGTGTCGGAAGGGGAGAAATGAAAATTCTTAAAACATTCGGTTCACCAACTCAGTGGGATGAGGTCACTCTAGCTTCCACTTTGCTGACTTCTCCTGAGAATTTAAGTCACTGATCTGCAACTTCAAAGAGGAAATAGATCCAGCAGCTTGAGTGACTGTTAACCTGCCCTGGTTAATGCTCTCCAGTTTTAACTTTCCTTTCCACTTACTTTGGGGACAGCATGTTCCCATTTTCCCCTTTTCAACCTGATATAGTCTACTATTATCTCCTGAATGGGCTCTACTATTTTCCTGGATCTCTTGCCAATTCCTCCAGGTACACTCTTGAATTGTCTTAAGAAATCCTTGCCACCTAGGAAATGTGACAGCTTAACTCAATGTCATGAAAGGCAATGTTCTAAACCGGGCACAGAACTGCAACTGTGAAAATTAGCTTATTATTTTGCTGGAACCTTAGGCAAATATGAAGAAAATGGAAAATGAGTCATTCTCTTGCTATAATTAACCACTGTCTACGGGGGCATGTGTGATTAGAGCTGAGAAAATTCTTTACTTTTCCAGAGCAACAAAAGTGAACAAATTTATTAGCTCATTAAAGAGCTGCTAACATTTTTCAAATCAATATTTTATGATCATCTGCTGAGGGAAAAATGAATTTTCAGCCCTGGAGTGATCAAATGTCTTTTGATTTATATTCTTTTCTACCCTCTATATTTAATTAGATGGTAGGTTACTTCAGGGGCAGGGATGGCATGCTATTTCTTCTTTACAATCCCCAAGTGTCTACACAGTGCTCTACCCAGAGGAGCTCAATAAATGCTTTGGATATTGACACTGCTGATTGCAATAAGGCTTATTCTTTTGTACACTAGGAGCACAGACATTTTCAATCCAGAAAAACAATTTCCAATTTGTCCAGACATGGAGAATAGCTGACCAAAGAATGAAGCCATAATCATTCTCGCAGGCCTTGGGGCTGCGGCCGCTGTTTGTGAAATCGATGTTGATTTCCCAAATAAATTTTGAACTTCGATGTCAATGGGCAATCATGGCCTAGTCTCATTTCATCCCACACCTGAACTTTGCCTGAAGACCAGCCTCCTGGCACACCAAGAAAGCAGAGTGGGCCTGAAGGCTGAGGATCAACAGAAGGGAAGCACTTCCTCAAGTCCCCCACTTAGCCCAGTCTCTCCCAAGCTCCCAGATTAGGGGAATGGTCCAGGACAGGACTGGGGAGTTGAAGAAGGAGTGGCAACAGGGATTGAATTGGGATCTCCCTGGCTGTTTCTGACCTACAGATCATGAGTCATCTTTTCAATGACTCTCTCTCTCTCTTCTGTATCTTGGATCTGTATTCTTTAAGCACGATATTTATCTCACCTTCATCCCCACAGCACTTGTGTACATATCTGTAATTATATTAACTTCTGTCTCCCCCACGAGACTGTTAGCTCCTCGTGGGCATGGAATTCATTTGTTCAATCATATTTATTGAGTGCTTACTGTGTGCAGAGCACTGTACTAAGTGCTTGGAAAGTACAATTCGGCCACATATTGAGGCAGTTCCTACCCAAAAACAGGCTCACAGTCTAGAAACGGAATGGGTCTACCAACTTTGTTAGATTGTTCTCCCCTGAGCATTTAGTGCAATGTTCTACACACAGTAGGCACTCAGTAATTACCACTGATTAATTGAATGAGAGCTGAGGTGGGTCAGACATACAAGGACACAGAGCAATTCCTCCAGGGTTTCCCAATGGAGGCTCTTGGGGCCAACGGTTTGATGCGGGGTAGCCTTCAGTCCTGGTTTCAGGAGAGAGAGTATAAGGCTCCTTAAGCAAAAGGTGATATAAATGCTAAGGATCTTCCCAGGATGTTCACTTTACTAAGTGGCAGGATGTGAATACTGATGAGCAGTATTATTTTTAACAATTCTTGAGTTCTTGAAAGCAGCTTGCTTTTGAGACCCAAATACAGTCACAGCGTTGGTGAACACCCACTGTCCATACCTGCCCCATCTTGAATGACTGCACTGATTTTGCTGCTGAAGAGAACATCCACGTGGTTGAGAATAAATTCAACCACCACTGACTGAATTCTCACTTCCATGAAGGCAGCTGTCCCACTGAAGCAGGCAGACTCTATCTGTTTTGACCTGGGAGAGATGAATAGAGAGTCACAAAGATAAGTCAGGACTCAAAATGATTTCTCTAATAGAAATCGAGACACAAGACAGAGGAAATCATTCCATTTTTACCACCACTTAGTTAAGCTAACTCCGCCCATTTGAGGGAGGTGAACGGATAATGGATGTTGGCTTTGCACACTTCATTTTCTTTAAGGTGTAGTGGCGAAATGAAAGTTACAATTAAGTTTAGTAGATTTAAGATCAGAAATGAAAACATGAATTACCGAAGCAGGTTTGGGGCCCACACAATTGCTAGGTTCTTAGCGTGCATGTTCGTGATGGAGCAATAATCAGCTAGAAGGGATAAATGTCTCATTAAGAACTCCAAAGTTCTGGAAAATAAGATACAAGCAAAAATCTGTTAGCAAACTGTAGGTACTACAGCCAAAGAGCTACAATTTCAGGCTACAATTTATACAATTGAGAGGTACTTCTAAATCCACCTGTATTTCTTCATCAGCAAAAGGGAAGCACAGAGGAAGATGAAAAAACCCCAAAGAACTCAGTTCCAAGCCAACTTTACATATGGCTCTGGTATAAGGAAAACACAAACACTTTTAAATAATAATAACCATCATAAAAAGTATTTATTAAATACTCACTACACGCTAAGTGTTATGCTAAGTGACGAAGAAGATACAAGATGATCAGATCCCACCCAGTACATGGGGCTCATGGTTTACATGGGAGGGAAAGCACACAGTTTCATAATCCCCATTTTACTGATGAGGAAACTGAGGCACCCAGCAGGCAAATGGCACAGCCGAGACCAGAACCCATTTCTCCTGACTCCCAGATCTGTGCCTCTGTCCATTAGGCCTTGCTACCTCCCAGACACTTAACTCAGTAACAATCAATGGTATTTACTGAGCACTTACTATCCGCAGAGCACTATACTAAGCACTTGGGAGATTACAATACAACAGATTTAGAAGGAACACTCCCTGCCCACAGTAAGCTTAAGTTTTGAGAGAGCTAGACATGCTTTGGCATAACCTTTAGGCTGATCTTGGCTGCCTGATTTCCATGTAGTTTCCATATTGTGCTAATAAAGCAGCTGCTCCCCTTTAAAAGAACAGACCGTCCTACTTAGCTTCAGAGGCACCAGAGAATAGCTGAAATCCTTCACTGAAATGGTGCTAACATGGCTCCAGCAGGTCTAAAAGAATGATTAGAAAATTCAAGTGAATTCTTCCTGGGTTAGTAGTAGCCACTAGAGGGAAAGCTTGTAGCATAATTCTACCTTCTTGTCATGGATCTCTTTCCTCAAAATTCTTGATTTCATTTTCTCTATTCTGCCCTTATTTTAATATATAGGCCATTTACTTATTAGGATCTGATATCAAGATGAATGGTTTTAGAAACACTGCCATTATGTACTTCAGCAAATAAGGGAATTACAGGAACCACGCTGAGAAGCAGCATGGCCTAGTGCAAAGAGCACGGGCCTGGAGTACCCCAGAGCAAGGTACAATTCCAGGCACATAGTAAGCGCTTAACAAATGCCATAAACAGATAAGAAGCAAGAAAAAGAAAAGAAAGAGAGGAAGTCAGAGGACCCGGATTCTAATTCCAGGTCTGCATTTGTCTGCTGTATGACCTTGGGAAAGTTATTTAACTTCTCTGGGGCTCAGTTACCTCTTCCGAAAATGGGGATTAAGACTGTGAGTCCCGTGTGGGATATGGACTCTGTCCTACCTGATTAGCTTGTATCTATCCCAGAGCTAGGTATGGTGTCCAGCATGTAGTGAGTACTTAGCAAACAGCAAAAGCAAAAACAAAATAAACCCCAAAGCACTGTGGGAAATATCCATCCATCCCAGGCTCTTTGCAGAGGTACCCCAATTTGCAAGTGTGGAATAAAATGAATGTTCTGTAATTCAGTCATGAAAATAAGAACTGGCCCATTTGTCCAGGGCCAAAAAAATCCTGGCCAAGGGCTTATAAAACAATTTGGTGGATATAGCTCTAAATGTAATACATTTATTTCACATTTAGATTCCTTTTTTTCCATTTGACTTTCACAAGAGGAGCAGTGTGGTCTAGTGGAAAGACCAAGGGCCTGGGAGTCAGAGGACCTGGGTTCCAATCCTGGCTCTGCCAAATGCTTGCTGTGAGACTTATGGCAAGTCAATTCACTTCTCTGTGCCTCAGGTTCCCCAAGTGTAAAATGGAGATTAATTCCTACTTCCTCCAAAATTAGACTGTGAGCCCTATGTGGGACAGGAACTGTGTCCACCCTACATCCAACCTGATAAACTAGTATTTACCCCAGTGCTTACAACAGTATTTGAAACATAGTAAGCAAGCAACAAATATAATAAAGCCAACCAATAAACAAAACAAGACTCTAGATGTGGGGGGAAAGCTGAGTGGGTCCGACAGCCCGGTGGAAGAAAGCGGGGTTGGTTGGGGGGTCAAGGAAGGGGCTGAAGAACTTGGGTTAGGCCAGAAGTATCACTGGGTGGCTGGGTAATTTTGGAAAGTTAGCAGCGAGCTTGTCATAACTCTCAAGGAACATAGGGGGAAGGAAGATTAGTGTTTCATTCTACATTCCAAAGCTTTTGGTGTAGCTAAACCTATTAATATTTGCTAACCTAATTATTTGCTTAGAAGACAGAATTAAAGTCTACCATACCCTTCCAAAACCAAATTTGTCTCATTTCACAAGCGTTATAAAACTGCATTCACACGATCAGATGGGCATGAATTAAACAAGATTTATATATAGCCTATGCTGTACTTCTTGTTACTCATCTATTTAAAATGTAAATTATGTTTACAGAGTCATAAATCCTTCCAGGCATGCTCAGCCATTTAACTGAACAAATCTACGACCCAATCTTCCTTGGGAAAAATGATATTTTCAATAAAAAGAAAGAAAAACGGTATTTTGCTTTCTCCTTGAAAGCTGGGGATTATAAAAATGGAAAGTGATTTTCTCTATCAGGACTCTCCTTACTATGAAATAGAAATGAAAGCCCTATCAATGGGTGTAACTTTAGTCTTTTTTACAATGGCATTTCTTAATTCTCTCGAAAATCTAACTCTCCAAGGCAGATAAAAGAATAAGATGGGAGAATTATACATAATGAAGGACAGAATATTTTCAGGGCATTCAGGGAAAAATAATAATGATGCTTTCTGTTAAGCACTCTTCTATGCATTGGGGTAGATATAAGATAATAAGGTAGGACATATTCCCCCTCCCACATGGGGCTCACAGTCTTAATCCCCATTTTACAGATGAGGTAACTGAGGCAGAGAAGTCAAGTGACTGGCCCAAAGTCAAACAGCTGACAAGGGGCAAAGCCGGGATTAGACCTAAATCCTCTGATTCCCAGGCCTGTGTCCCATCCACTAGGTCAAGCATGTACTCCTTGGATGTTGAATGGTCCTGACTCCCTTGCCTCCTCCCTGCTTCTGAGGTTTGAAAAAGACATGGAATTTACTGGATACTCTAACTAGGTGCTAAGCAGGTTGCTAAGTGATACAAAATAATACAATCAGACAGCCTCTGTCTGCCACGCAGCTCCCCGCCTCAAAGATAGGGGGAGAGCCAGTATCCTCTTTGCAGGCCCAGAGAGATTAAGTGATTTACCCAAGGTCACCCAGCAGAACTGGGATTAGAATCTGGGTCTCCTGACTTCCACTCCCTTGCTCTTTACACTAGACCATGTTGTTTCCTTTTTGACTTGTCTAATTTCACTTTTGCACCTCCCCTACCACTCTTTCTGGACTTCAGGCAAGGTATTTGTTTTTTTTTTTCTGTTTACTTTTGTTTTATAAGATCATTCAATTCACACCTGCTTTCAAGTTGTTGCTTTTTTTACAGTATTTGTTAAGTGCCTACTATGTGCCAGGCTCTGTACTAAGCCCTGGGGTATATACAAGCTAATCACGTTGGTCACAACCTATATCCCACAAGGGGCTCACAGTGTTAAATCTCATTTTTGCAGATGTGGTAACTGAGTATATGTTGCCAAGTTGTACTTCCCACGCGCTCAGTACAGTGCTCTGCACACAGTAAGCGCTCAATAAATACAATTGATTGAGTCACAGAGAAGTTTAGACACTTGCCCAAGGTCACCCGGCAGGCAAATGGCAGAGCAGGGATTAGAACCCTGCTCCTTCTGACTCCCAGGGCAGTACTCTGCTCACTAGACCATGCTGCTTCTCAATTTGATTCACTTCCTTAATCAATTCAAGGTGCTGCAGAAAAGCACGGAACTGAAAGGGACCTGGAAAGCCATCTTGGCCCTAAGAAGAATTATAGTCCAACAAGCCAAAGCAGATGGTTGCCTTTCCAATTCTTTAAACTCTCTCCAAGGGAAACTCCCCCTACAGCTTTATCTAGAGCACGGTCACTCTTACTTACCTTCCTTAGGTTCTTCTTTGTGTCTAACCTAAAGCTACCCTGCTCAGGCTTAAGCCTACTTTCTCTCTAGTTTGAACCATCTGTGAAGTTGAAATGAGCTTGGGAAAAAGTAGCCCTTCAGAGGTTTGAAGGCAGGAATTGGAGTCCTTAGGGAAATTTAATTGAGAGAACTCTGATTCCTCTAACTTTCCCTCTTAGATCTTGACCTCGCTCTTCGATCATTTCTGTTGCTCTTTTCTAGTTCCCCTCCAGTTTTTCTTTAGATGTGAAGTACAAATTGGCCCCAATTCTCAAATGTCTCTTTCCAAATATTGAATTTAGGGTAAGGATTACTTTCTGGTTCTTGAATGTCATATTCCTGTTTATACATTGTTACTTTATGTATATACACAAATATATACACACACACAGTTGTTCTTAGGGCTCAAAGACACTACCATTGGTAAGGAGATGGATTCATCTAAAATAAAGTACTACGCTGCAGCTCAGGTTCAGCTGGAGGCCACCTCAATCAGTGATTCCTTATCTGCTGTCTCTATCCTCCTTTAAGCAGTTATTTATCTTTAATTCAAAGTTATGCTTTTCTATTCTAAAGAATATGCAATTTTGATCAAATTCTGTTAATTTCTGAATCTTCCTCGGATTAGAAGTGTACATTTTCTGATGCCATCCAATTTACCATTTTTTGCAGGGCACATTGTAATTCAAATACACAGTTCCTTAAGAGTAAAACCAAAGAAGTGGAAAATGCTAGCAATAACCTCTCTATTTAAAAGTTGCCAGGATTTAAGGAAAAAAATTGGCAGAAACAAATTAAAATTGGGCACCTAAAATATTTGAACGTTTTCTCCGAAACATTCATGGGGCACAAAACTGGACTGACCTAAAATACGGGTATGAAATTGAATACTAGCAAAGTTCCAAGGGGTACAAGTTCAAAAGAGTCTTGAACAAAAAGCAAGGGACCTCAGCAACAAATTGAGCTTACAAACAAAGAAATTTTGGGCCTATCATTTTGGAGAACCTGGCACACCTGTAATGTGGAGGTGGGAGTTGCTGGATGACGTCGTGAATTTTAATCAATCGCTCTTCATCTGTGGCTGCAGACACTGCATCCTGGAAGGGAGACACGTATTTGCAATAAACCGCAGGGTTCTTGGAGCAGGAATTAGAAATGGATACAATTCAGATGCAGTTACAGTTCCTTTCTAAAGTGAACCAGGAACAGGCAATGAGGAATTTATTTCTGATACCTCCATGTTGCTTCTGTAAACATTTACAACACCCATAAACCTAACCCAGAAAGGCCCCTGGGAAACTGATTCAGCAGAATGAGTGGAGAACTCAGAGAACCCTAACCCATTACTATCATGGGGGGACTCTAGCGGGTGGGTACAGGTCTGGGCTTTGAAGAGTTTCCACGGCATCCTCATTCCAGTCGACACTGCTGATTCCCTATTTTTTAAAAAGAAAATGAGAGAAAACCACCTCATGGGAATCATTTGCTGCTATAATTGCTACTTGGGTTTGGCTAGATCATTCCCTACCCTGTTATTTATCTTCTGAACATATCCATAATAAAGCAGCTCAACTCGTCTGGAACGTCTGTTTCACCAGCGTAGTCCCCCTTCCCCCTACCCCGTCCCCTCCCTCCACCCCCCAGCCCAAACCCACCAGAGCTTGCACTTACTGAGAACTTCTCATAGAGTTGGTAAGTGAGTAGTGGATTTGGCAGCTCCCTGAAGTACAGCTTACAGAGGGAGCCCACGGAATGGATATCCTGCACATAAGGTTCTTTAGTCAGGTCGGGAATGTGTTCTGAATCAAACTCGTGGCTACAAGAAAGCAGAGGTCAGGAGAAGAAAATCCCTAGTTAGTTACCCAAAGAAAGTAGAGGCCTAGTTGGAAGGTAGAAAGAAAACCTCAAAAGAGCCGGGGCTGGAAGAATTCAGTATGGGCTTCTGGGTGAACCCTTCTCTCAAATGGGGTTACCTCCTCGGGAAATGTGCTTGGCAGCTTGAACAGGTGATGCGGGAGACCTGAATTCAGCTGCTCTGAAATAGGGTCAGGGCCTCCCAGGGAAGGATTTGTGGTCCAGCTTCAACTTCAGCATGGATTCTGGCCATAAGAGTAGCAGAAGTGGTAGCAACAGGAGAAATAACAGTAATAGCAGCAGTAATAGTAGCAGCAGCATTTACTGAGTGTCCACATGGTGCAGTGCACTGTAAGAGACACTTGAGAAGTAGAGAATGAAGTGACAACTCCCCTGCCCACGAGGAGCTTACACTCTAACAGAGGAGATAAACAATAATATTTATTACTCAAGTGCTCAAAATACAGGTTGTTTACTCATATCTACATTAGTGCTGGGGAGGGAAATAAGTTCAAAGTGCTACTGAAGGGATGTTATGGCACAGGGTACAGGCAGAGTAATCAGGGAAGGCTTGTTGGAGGAAGTGGGGTTTGAGGAAGGCTCTGAATGTGGGGAGAGCTGGGACCTGTCTGATGTGGAGAGAGAGGCAGTTCCAAGCCAAGGGAAGAGCACGCGTGAGCGGACAGGGTTGGGAGAGTAGAAAGCAAGATATGTAGAAGGTTGTCCATGGCCCCAAACGGAAGTAGCCTGGCAACCCTCTGTCCCTCAGACTGACAGAGGGACTTCTAGGCACTGCAGGCAGAGCAACCAGAGTTTGGGGCCAAAGGTCCTCGGTGGACCAGGAGTCACTGATAGGAAACCTACTGTGTGTGCAACAGAGATTCCTCGGCCACAAGCTGTGCAACTCAGCAACTCTCTGGTGGTGAGAAGGAAAGAACCCAGAAACCACATGAAGAAATTCCCTGCCCAGCCCTGGTTTTTGCAAAGAGAAAAACCCAGCGCATAAATGTCTGTGAAACAAAAGCTGGGTTCGGATGCCAAGGCTGGCTTCGGTTGACTCCCCACTGGAATCTGTGCATGGAAATAGCTGTTTCCAATTAGAAGACATAGATTCGCGGGGTGAAGGGCTCTGAGTCAACAAGCTATGGGGATTCGTGCATGGTCCTCTGAATCTGAAGGCCCTGGCTCCCTGCCCAACAACTAGCTATTGGATGCTTAACAAAAAAGACAAAGAGGGGCTTATACCCTGCTGCAAATGGTATTCCACAGATACAGTCCGTTCTCCAAACTAGCACCCTGTGGCCCCTTCGCTGACCAAATATCCACCTATATTTTTTATCCACCATTCTGCTTCCTCCCAAACTCCTCACCACCTACCACCCACTCTCACTTGCTGACTAACTCATTCCCCGTTCATTAGGCATGCACTCTCCAGATCCTTTTCCTTGCCGTTTTTTCTTTCTCATTTTTCCCTCTTCCATTTTCTTTTGGGCCCTTTCTTCTCCCCTCTTAAATTAAAAAAACCCCGAAAAACTCAATATTGTGAAGACACTATGAGGGTTAGAAGTACTTGCAGGTGTGTTTAAATCTGTGTGGCATTTGTAACTGTGCAGAAATAAGGGTGTGTTTCTAGGACAGAGTGTGTTGTCTGTTGCTTGTTCAGAGACTTAAGCCTTTAGGGTTCCTTTTTTAGGGGCTGGGGTAGGGTCTGTTGCATGGAAGCAAGATGGGGAGTAGAGCGGCTTCTGCGGCTCTGAGAAGCAGCAGCTTATGGCCTGCTGCCATCTCTGAAGAAGAGGAGGAAAGAGAATGGAGAGGCCCGGGGGCTGTGGTCAGTAAATCCCTCTGTGACTTTGGCAGCTTTGCGGCTCCTCTCCTTTCCCTACAGCTGATGAGGTCCCTCATCAGGTCTTTGCCCAAGCAGGTCCCAGGCCTCAGGAATGAGCAGTGTGGTATGAGTAGTGATCTCTGGCTTCTCTGCCCGCACTGGGTAAACCCGAAGGCTCCCACTGCCAGAGAGGTTGGCCTCTGGCCCTGAGGGGGCAGTAGGAATCCCCGGCAGCAGTAAGCCCTGCTGATTAGATGAATTTTCCCCTTTCACAGCTACAGAGGTAGCAGCGGGCACTATTCCAACCTAACTCAAGGGTGAATGTGGGACTGGGAAAAGTGAGTAGGAAGGAGGCGAAACGAAACCGACTCCTCACACGTTTCTGCCTGGGCCCGGCTCCACCCTCTACGACCTCACCCTGCTCCAACAGCCAGCCAGGAGAGAGCAGGCAGCCCAGGTCCAGGCAGATGGCACTAAGGATACCGTATCGGGTCATGAGTTCTGGAGCCCATTTTACTCACTTTAAGAGAAGAGGCACCATCACTAAGCAACACAGGAAGGAACAAGGCACAGAGAAAAACAATGCAATATGAATGGAAAGAATAAAATCTAATATTCTTTCTCCCCATGACATCACTGGCCACAAAAAATAGCGTTTAGGGGCTTTCCATTTTTCACTTATTCAGTTAGAGGCTATATGACCTGCTTAGGACTTTCCATTTTTCATTTACTCAGAGGCTAGCTGACCTTTACAAGCACCTTTTAGTTCCAGATTTTACTTGTGTTGGGAAAGAAATCTGAGAGAGAAGGTTCTGAAACACCTGGCTCATTCTGGGGGAAATTTCCTAATGTGGTTTCAGGGAACTAGTGTCTAGCTCCACATCCCCAGCTGGGCCCACTGCTCTGGTCTCTCCCCTATTCCCTCCCTCTGGCAGCATCATGGCGGCCTCCTCCTCACATCTGATATCAGCAATCAAAGAGTACAAGGCACTTCCTTTATATCTTCATTTCTTTTTTGGTGAAAAACTGAAGAATAAGTGGTCTAAAATCTTTTGATTGTGACTGGTTGTAGAAAGTGGGCTCAGGTACTGGTTTTGGGGTGGCTAGCTGGGAGGAGATGGCAGGAACAGTATGTGGAAAAAGCCAAGGGCACTACAGCTGTATTTACAGACACAAGCCTGAGAAGTACCAACCATCCAGCTTTCTGGGAAGCAAACATGGAGGAAATGTGGTGCCATAACAGCTCAGCTGAGACTTGACTCAATCATAGGCATAGAAAGGGTCATGGAAACAATAACAAAAAAAAACCCATCCACCATTCCTGAGGGGGGACTCTAATAGACACACCCCATATATCACAGGCACCTGAGCACTGAATGTATTTTATACCTACCTTCAGAATATAAGCTTGGTGTGGGCAGGGAATATCTCTGTTTATTATTTTGTACTCTCCCAAGCGCTTAGTACAGTGTTCTGCACAAAGTAAGTGCTTAAAACAATTGAATGAATGAACGTATGTACGTTGATTTATATTTTCAATTACTTCTTCAGCTATTTCACACAGAGACATTTTCACCACTAGCTTCCTCCAGCTCCCACTGTTTGTAAATTGTTTGTGTTTGGTTGGCTTCCCCAATAAATTGTAAGCCTCCTCCAGGCCTACTGCTGCTGTTGGACTTTCCCAAGCACACAGTACAGTGCTTAATTGGGACTCGGTAAATGATTGAAGTGTGAAGCTATATTTGAATGTATGAGAACGGAGGGTCATAAGGAGAGAGAGAAGGATTAATCAACCATAGTATTTATTAAGAAGCACCTATTATGCGTCAAAGATTAAAGTACTGCTTTTACTGAATAGATAAAAAGGTCTGGGCAGGGAACATGTCTACCAAAGCTCTTGTACTGTGCTCTCTCAAGTGTTTAGTATGGTGTTCTGCACACAGTAAGTACTTAATAAATGCCATTAAAAATACCATTGATTGATTAGTAGTTATCAGGTCCTCCATGTGGATCAGCCATAGAGTCTAGAGACCAAGATCATACTCTTGTCTCCTACCTCCTTCTAATACTACTACAACTAATAATAATGGTATTTGTTAAGCGCTTACTATGTGCCCGGTGCTGTACTAAGTTCTGGGGTAGATAGAAGCTAATCAGGTCCCTGTCCCTCATAGGGTTCACCATCCTAATCCCCATTTAACAGCTGAGGGAACTGAAGCACAGAGAGGTCAAATGACTTGCCTTCGGTCACACAGCAGACAAATGACAGAGTCGGATTAGAACTCAGGTCCTTCTGACTCCCAGGCCCGTGCTCTATCCACTAGGCCTTGCTGCTTCTCTCCCTCTAGTTCCAAGGGGTGAATGGGGGTTGGGGAGGCCCTTCAGAGAGACGTGGTGGTCCTCCAAATGGCCTAGCTAGACTAGGGTTTCTGCCACACATTTATCTCTGTCCAGTCCCCTCCCTGTCCAGCGAGGTCTGGGGAACACACATCTGCAGCATCTGTTACTTCCTTGGCCACTACTGGACTCTAGTCATTCAGCCAACCACTTGTTGATGAGGCAACAGGACTTAGTCAGGGTCAACAAGTCTGAACCCAGAGGAGGCTACTGAGTCTTGGACCATGGAACGTTTCATGGATTATTTTTAATTGGAGGCCTAAAGCAACAGGGCTAACACTAGAAACCCAAGCAAACCCACAAAATAAACATGGTTGCCTCAGAAGGCTTAGACTCAACAGACAGGCTAGCCAGTTATGGTTTTTATTGGCTGCTTCTTCGAGTCCATAAAGTATTGCTCCAGAGTGACAAAGCATACACGACGGTAGTTTCTAGAAACAGGCTTCTTTTAGATAGAACCGCTCCCCTACATCTCCCCCGGCTCTTAGGTATGAAAAAAGGAACCTCTCCTGGAAAGTCTCTCGGAATTGGGTGAGATCCTAAAGCTGTACCAAGCTGGTTAGAACAGTGCTCTGCACACAGGAAGCACTCAATAAATACCACCGATTGACTGACTGAGGTTGCTAAGGAAGTAATTGAGAAGTAGCATGGCCTAGTGGATCGAGCATGGGCCTAGGAGTCAAAGGACCTGGGTATTAATTTCGGCTCCACCCGTTCCTAATATGTGACCTTGAGCAAGTCACTTAACATTTCTGTGTCTGTTACCTCATTTGTAAAATGGGGATTTAGACTGTGAGCCCCATGTGGGACAAGAACTGTGTCTGATCTGATTAACTTTAATCTACCACAGCACTTAGAACAGTACTTGCAACACAGTGAGCGGTTAACAAGTACATTATTATTATACTTGGGGCTGCACCTTGGGCCCTCATTCTACCACCCTACCTGCCCCCACCGCTCCATTCCCAGCCCACCTCCACGTGTAGCCCTACACCCCAAAATCTGCAATCACCGTCCTGCCGGATTCAAGTTGGAAGATGAGTGTGTTTAAATAAGGGGTGCTAGGGAGAGGAAAAACCAAAAAAAAAGCCCAGTTGAGGAGAAGGTGGAAAGTATTACCGTAGTCTCTGGATGTTGGAGGCGACCCCTGAGAGACGGTATATTCCATCCACGATGCCATATCTCTCAATGAATGAAGTGCAGCTCTGAAGAACTTGGGGCACTAAAGAGAAGAAAAGAAAATCGTGTAAGGTGAGCTGAGTGTTCAAATCATGTGCGTGCTCTGGGAAGGTTACTGAGAAGCCACGGTGAGTGTCTTTTTCAGACCTCCCCTATTGGCTCACCCTCCTGAAAGGTGAACTGCCAACACTGCATTCCTCCTGATTATCTTTCTAAATTATCAAGAGACCCTACATGAGAACAGGAAGGCCTAGCAGGTGTAGAATCACCCATTCTCCAGGGCACTCGAAGGTCCCTGAACATGCTATTGAGGGGCAAAGGAAAAAAAAAACCTTCATTTCACAGATGTGCTTATTCATTTCAGTCACAGATAAAGGTACATAAAAACCTTGGCATGTGCGCTTCTCAATGGGCTGCATCCCTGCCCGCCACCCTCACTGCACTCCAGGCCCTGGCAGAACAGACACGGCGGGCAGGGACAAGAGTGCGTGTAGCACCATGAAAAACACCAGCACTAGAATCAGCTCCTCCTTACAGGGAATTGGTCCTGAAGTCTCAGGGCCCAGGCTCACCTGTCATTCCCAAAAGATGAATGCTTATCAGCTCTTGTTTGATGAGTTAAATAAGTGGCACTTAGTGAGGAGATTTAACACCAACACCCGCATATAGCAAATGACTGGTACTGGCTGTGCTCAGGAGCGGACAGGGCAACACTCGCCAGCCCAGGTAGAACACCACCTGTGAGCACAGCCAAGAAAATGTTCGCAATCCCAAGCAGAACAATGCTCATGAGCACAGGCAAGATAATGCTCATGGACACAGTGAGGGCAACATTCATGACCCTGGCAGGATGATACCTCTCACCCACATCCTACCTCTGGTCTGGAACACCCTACCTCCTCATATCAGACAATTACTCTCCCTCTCTTCAAAACCTCATTGAGGGTACATCTCCTCCAAGAAGCCTTCCCTAAGCCCTCCTCTCATCTTCTCTCACTTCCTTCTGCACCACTCTTATTTGCTCCTTCATTCATGCTAACTGCCACACCCCTTCCTTCTGAATTCTGTTTCTTCATTTACAAAGGTGATATTCATTTATATTAATGTCTGTGTCCCCCTCTAGACTGTAAGTTCATTGTGGGTGAGGGAACATGTCTGTTAACTCTGTTGTACTCTCCCAAGCGCTTAGTACAGTGCTCTGCACATAGTAAGTGCTCTATAGATACCAATGATTGATTAATTGCCAATGACTGTGAGCATAGGCAGGGCAATGCTTTCCTCCAAGGTTCTCGTCCCCCAACTCTACATTACCCATTTGCTGCTCTAAGTGAGTAGTGCGGAGTGAGGGAAGGCGGGGATGGCAATGGGCATCAAAGAACCAAAGATCAGGGAAGAGGACTGGGGAGGAGAATAAAAACTGTGGGAGCAGGTGCCCATAAAGAGACAGACAACCAAGTTCCTCTTTGTCTGGGTTCTGTGCATTAAGACTGAGGGGAAAAGGAGGAGGGAAACAATAGGGCAAGAGCAGAAAGATAAGTTGGCCGGGGAGGAGGAGAAGAAGAGATGGGTGGGGATGGACAGAATTGAAGAGAAGGAGGAGAGAGAGAGAAATTCAAGAGGGCAGAGGTATAGGGCTCTGAACACAGTAAGTGCTCAATAAATACCACTGACTGATAGAACACTGGGAGAGGCAGGGAGAGAGAAAAGGGAAGACCCCCTGAGAGCGGGGCAGGCACAAAGAAAAGGGGGTGAGGGGGAGGCAGAGTATGAGAGACACAGACACACACACACACACACACTGCACAAATCAGGTAATAATAATAATAATGATGGCATTTATTAAGCGTTTACTATGTGCAAAGCACTGTACTAAGCGCTGGGGAGGTTACAAGGTGATCAGGTTCTCCCATGGGGGGGGGCTCACAGTCTTAATCCCTATTTTACAGATGAGGTAACTGAGGCCCAGAGAAGTGAAGTGACTTGCCCAAAGTCACACAGCTGACAATTGGTGGAGCTGAGATTTGAACCCATGACCTCTGACTCCAAAGCCCAGCTCTTTCCACTGCGCCACGCTGCTTCTCTAGGTAGAGAGGGAGAGAGAGATTGGGAGAGGGAAGAGGCGGAAGACAGGAAAGGAGATAAAAGAAACCAAACAGAAAAGGGACAAGAATACACTCCTAATCTAACCTAGGTCAGGAATAGCATGTTTAGGGAAGCACTGCAGTGCCCTTTCAAACACCCATTATCACTGGTTTGACACTGAGGCTTTGAACTCTAATTTAAAAAAGCAAGAAGACTTGGAGCCACAGGTCCTCCCAAAACTTTATTTACCCATAGTCAAGTCTTCTCCTTCACCAAATCTTCTAACAAGCATGCTAATGAGGGACATCATTTACATTTTATCTTTCTTTCCTCTAAGAACTCACTGGCGGAGGTGCAAATTAGCACAGAAATATCCCCAAAGGAGGAAGACAGAGGGAGAAGCAAAGTGCCTAAATTATCTATACAGTGGGTGGATCAGGCCCAAAATGACAGAGAATTGGCTGTATTTCAAAAAATATAGTGTTTGGAAGAGGCTCCGCTATTATTAAGATAGTGATTATTGTTTATTCAGTCAGGCATGGAGCCCTCCTTCAGGGTACCCCCCTACCCTGGGCTCAAGAGTATCATATGTCAGCAATAAGGTGAACTGCTACAAAGCTTTGGCCTCTTGGCTACTTAATAAACTATCCTGGACAGAAATACAGCTGCTGAGCTGAATGCCACACATATCAAATGGATATACCAAGTTTAATGGTCACCAGCATGGAAACAATAAATGGAAAACCCAGGTCTGTGCAGCTCATGGCTATGCTTCCAAATAAAGATTCCCACAACCTTATCTGTCTATTCTAACCTTTAGCTAAAACAGCCACCCAGTAACTCCCAAAATAAGAAGCCCCCTAATCAGGAAGGTGTGAAGTTAATGATTAAACTTCAGATTTAAGGAACTCCCAAGGGAACTACTAAATGCATGAGGATGGATATATGCCTTTCCATCCCTGAGCTGAAATTAGACAGCTTCCCCCTCCTGTTGTTCATTTCTTGCTCTGCTGAAAGAGTGAAGTGGGATGGGAAGGGAAGGGACTTTTTCTGTCACATGGCTGTCCCTTGGAACTGAGGAATGATGCCTCAATAGGATGGTAAGCTCCTTGTCAGCAGGGATTGCGTCTACCAGCTGTTGTACTATACTTTCCCCAGCACTTAGTACAGTTCTTGGCACACAGTAAAAGCTCAAGAAACACTATCAACTGAATAAGGACTACTGATTTGGAGGCTCCAAGGAAGGAGTCTGAATTCAGGGAAGCAGCATGACATAGTGGATAGAGCACGGGCCTGGGAGTCAGAAAGCTGTGAGTTCTAATCCTGACCTTGCCACTAATCTGCTCTGTGAACTTGGGCAAGTCACTTTACTTCTCTGGACCTCATTTACCTCATCAGTAAAACGTAGATTGAGACTATGAACCCCATGTTGGACAGGGGCTGTGTCCAACCTGATTTGCTTGTATCTGTCTCAGTGATTAATACAGTGCCTGGAATATAGTAAGCATTTAAACACCACAATTATTATTAATTTTGGCCTGCAAGGGTGCTCCTCAATACAAAATTGGCCAAAACTCAGTTCAATCCTGGTCCAAGGACCAGCTCAAGTTTTCTAAACTGGGTGGAATCCCATATACTGATCCTCTAAGAAGTCAATGATCACATATCCTTCCATCTACTTTGGACTGTGTCAGGTCCTGAAACAAAGCAAGTGCCCTTTGACCCTTGACTTGGACTCTCAAGTGTTCCTGCTCTGCACATAGTAAATGCTCAGTAAATACCACTGCTGGTGATGAGGAAGATAGCTCAGCAGTAACTGCTAACTGAAAGGCAATTCAGCAGCTGGGAGAGAATATTGCCAACTTGTACTTCCCAAGCGCTTAGTACAGTGCTCTGCACACAGTAAGCGCTCAATAAATACGATTGCAGGAATGAATGAATATTGCTTAAAAAAAGTCAAGTCTGGTCATTCTCACTTAAAGACAAGTCTTCTCCAAATCGCTCCCAAATTAAACTCACCAGAATTTGTCAGAAGTTAAGAAAAGGTTTGAGACAAAAGTGAAATTCATCAAATCCAGGCAGTGCCTATGGTTTTCACTTTCCCAAACTTTTGGCCCAGAGCCCTCTGGAACTGACCAAGAAGGTTATAAAGCTTAAAAATAAAAGACAGTGACACCCTGAGGCTCTTCAGAATAATCATAATAATAATAATAATAATAATAATGGCATTTATTAAGCACTTACTATGTGCAAAGCACTGTTCTAAGCACTGGGGAGGTTACAAAGTGATCAGGTTGTCCCACGGGGGGCTCACAGTCTTCATCCCCATTTTACAGATGAGGGAACTGAGGCCCAGAGAAGTTAAGTGACTTGCCCAAAGTCACACAGCTGACTAGTGGAGGAGCTGGGATTAGAACCCATGACCTCTGACTCCAAAGCCCGGGCTCTTTCCACTGAGCCACGCTGCTTCTCTGGTGATCGTTATTCACCTTTATTGGTGCCGGGAGGCAAGACCGGCCGAGTCCGCGGCCCAAGCGGGTGGGCAGCGTCCGTCAGTCCCGGCTGGTTGGAATCCTTACTAAATAAACTCATTCAACCAAAGAGCCCAATCTCAGCTCTGAAATTGGGGTAAGGTTTTTAGAAATGGAAAATTATTTGGTGTTACAGTCCTCACGGGTCCTCGGAAAATTTTGCTGCGATAAATATTTAATGTAAAAAGAGAGGGATAGAAAGGGTATTGGCTCCTATTTTACATGTGCTACTTATTCCTGGATTCATTAAAAAAAGTCTACCTCACAATATAAATTGGATGTTTTGTGCTTGAAAAATACCTCTCATATCATAGTCGGCAACTGCTCCATATGGGAAATTAAAGTCATTGTGACTAAGTAGGATTTAGAAGCATCTGCCCCATTCAACACTAAGAATGAGGTATACTCTTTGAAGGGGTTAAGGAACCATGCTGGGCTTTCTTCACCAAGCAAATAATACATTTCAAAACCATCCATTTGTTAATCAACCTGAGAGTTCTGTGAGGTCTTTTTAATCTCCATTACTTGGCCTGGTCAAACTTACTCAGTAGTGATGGTGGCATGGTTGGGATTAGAAAAGGATTTCTGGGCAAGGGTGGCGAGCCCAGGTTGTACCTCCAAGAGTCATTTTGAACCACAGCACTGAGGACTTTATGCTATCTGAACCCCTTGGTATTTTGGTACGTGAGTCTTGGCACCATCTATAACACCAGTCTCCTCAACATCTAACCCAGGCAATTCATGTGCAGTCAATTCTAAGGAACGTCCAAGGGTCCCTGATGAAAGCATGGTTTTCATTAATCTCTGAAAACAATTATGAAAGAGCTTATCCCAATATAACTTGAGCCACAATTTAAAACAATAAAAGTTTTCAATAGCTCACACTCTGAAGGCCTTTCAAATAAGACTGAGTGAAGCCTGGGTTCAGATACGCAGTTAAGATCTACTCAATTAGGGTGAGTGGTAAGGCAGCAATGTCCATGACATAATCCTCGATAGTCAGCTCAAGCGGGCCTCAGATAGACTTGACACTGTTTTTCTGAGTTACTCCCACTTAACACAACCCTACACAACAGATCAGTGGGTTGGCCACGCACATCGACAAAGCAGCGAAAAACAATTAAAACAGACCTACATAGAGCCAAATTTTATGGGTGCATTTTAATAAGGAAAAAGTTGGGATTTGTTGGGAATTCTTTTCCCCATTTTGGACGTGACCCACTACAGTGTCACGCCGTGCTTTTTACTTTGGCTCAGCTGCAATTGGACAGCTCTCCAATGTCTTCAATTCCCCACCCCTACCTGTTCTGCCTCACTGCTCGGAAGCCCGCCAACGTTTTCGACAGAAAAGATAGGCATACCATTAAGCAATGCCTTCCCCCTAATTCCCACTGCCACCTGCTCTCCCTCTCATGGCTCTTTCACCTCCTTTCCCTGCTCCGATCCCAAGCTCTCATGTTGCAATCGCACCGGTCGATGTAATCCCCAAGACAATATAACCAGATAGTCTCATCAGTATTTGGCCGATCCCTTCTGGGGGTACATTTGTAGCAGGTTGAGACTGGACTATTTAATGGGTGGCCCCAAACCTTAGGATAATATAGGGATGCCCTAGGAAGTAGTTAGGATTTGCTTTTTAGTTTGCCAGGGATGGAGGAAAATCATCTGTTTGATGAAGCCCTGTTTAGAGATTCCTCTGGCTTTTTTCCTTGTGAAGGGAGTTTTTTCTGATGGATTTCATTGAGGTGGTCTATTTGCATTCTAGGCAAATTCGTGAACAGGCAGTGTGATGAGAGAAGCAGAAGTATAGATTTAGATGTACTAAGGGTGTAAGTGCTGCCTACGCCAAAGTGAAGTCAAACCAACCAGTAGTTTTCCAAGGCCGTGCTGGCCCAACTCAGTACAACAGGACTGGGCCCATTCCACTGCCGCAACAGACCTCAGAAAACAGGGAGCATAGGGCACTGGGAAAACTTTAGGTCAGAGTGGCAGGTATTTGTGTCCATTTAGATGCTACGTGAACAGCAGCATAGCGCAATGAATAGAGTATGGGCCTGGGAGTCAGTAGGTCTTGGGTTCTAATCCTGATTCTACCACTTGTCTGACATGTGCCTGGGGCAAGTCACTTCACTTCTCTGTGCCTGTTACCTCATCTGTAAAATGGGAATTGAGACTGTGAGCCCCTCGTGGGGCAGGGACTCTGGTCAACGTGATTTCCTTGTACCCACTCCAGAGATTAGTACAGTGCGGCTTCAAGGCTCTCCATCACCTCGCCCCCTCCTACCTCACCTCCCTTCTCTCCTTCTACAGCCCAGCCTGCACCCTCCACTCCTCTGCCGCTAATCTCCTCACTGTGCCTCGTTCTCCCTTGTTTTCACCTGTCCCACCGTCGACCCCTTGCCCACGTCCTCCCCCTGGCCTGGAATGCCCTCCCTCCGCACATCCGCCAAGCTAGCTCTCTTCCTCCCTTTCAAAGCCCTACTGAGAGCTCACCTCCTCCAGGAGGCCTTCCCAGACTGAGCCCCCTCCTTCCTCTCCCCCTCCCCATCCCCCCGCCTTACCTCCTTTACCTCCCCACAGCACCTGTATATATGTCTATATGTTTGTACACATTTATTACTCTATTTATTTTACTTGTACATATTTATTCTATTTATTTTATTTTGTTAATATGTTTTGTTTTGTTGTCTGTCTCCCCCTTCTAGACTGTGAACCTGCTGTTGGGTAGGGACTGTCTCTGTGTCTTGCCAACTTGTACTTCCCAAGCACTTAGTACAGTGCTCTGCACACAGTAAGCGCTCAATAAATATGATTGAATGAATGAATTAATTAACAAATACCACAATTCATTAATTACTATAATGTGCCATTTCTCTGGGCCGATATATACAAATAAGGACTTGCTACTTTTGACATGGGAGCTTGGCCAATGGTCCTCATATCTGCCCATTACTGATCATTGCCAGTCCCCAGAGAGTCAGTTTCTAATCTGGAAGTCAGAGATGTAACGTTTCCCTCAAACACACACCAAGGTAACTACCTGCCTCTCTTCAGCACCAGAACCCAGTGGTAAGCAGGCTAGCAGAAGTCTGACCTGCTTTGGAGACTGGGGCTGTGGGGGGAGACCCGGGCCCCATCTCTGACCCCATGTCTCTCGAGACTGGAAGCTCTGCGTGGGCAGAGAATGTGTCAGTTGCACTGATATACTGTACTCACCCAAGTGCTTAGTACAGGGCTCTGCACACATTAAGCACTCAATAAATGTGACTGACTGACTGCCCGGTGGATGGAGGGGAGGGGACTCGAGGGAATCCCATTAATACATATTGGACCCAGGTGTCCCCTCTTCTGAAACCCCGGATCCTACATGGAAGCCAGATTTGCACGGGATGTTTGGGATATGAGGGTTGCCTCCCTCCTGTATCTGGGAGAGGGAAGCTCCCTGCCCCCCAGGTGCCCCACAATTTCCCTGCAGGCACAGATGGCAGGCAGGGCATGGGCTTTAAATCATAACTTTTACTCTGGAAACAGTTCAGATGACTGGAAGTTTGGATGAGTTTTTGGAATGTTACTCAGGTATGTAAAAGTTCAACTGTATTTGGCTCCTAAATCAACTCTTTGGTAAATTAGAGTCAAAAGGGGAGGTAGAAGTCACCACGACCCTCATTTTTATTGCTCACTATACTTCTACATATTTGGCAAGATAGACTTAAAACTTGCAAAAAGAGTGAACGCTAGCTGTTCACAATCACCTTTAAAATTTCTAGAGGACTAGTTGGGCAATCTGAGTTTTTAGATCTTTAAAATCTCCCGAGACACAGGAGGTGAGATTTCACAACCAGCCCTCTCTTTTGCAAAAACACAATTTAAAAAAGAACTGGTCTATTTGCTCTTTTGAAGATATCTTTGGTGAACTGATTTTTGATAAAGTGTATTGCCATTGATGAAGGAATAACTTAAAAACTGAAGAGTATGGTTCTCGCTCTTTGGATATGTAGTTCTAGTTGAAGTGTGGTGCCTAGGGTTAGGGTCACCTCCACAGCTAAGGGTTTGGCTAGTCTCGAGGGCAAGTAATGTAAGTTGTAATTCAGGCTTCTTCCAGTGTGGAAGCAAACAGCATGGTGTAGTGGACAGAGCACGGACCTGAGAGTCAGAAGGTTCTGGCTTCTGTGTGACCTTGGCCAAGTCACTTCACTTCTTTGGGCCTCAGTTACCTCATCTGTAAAATGGGGATTGAGACTGTGAGCCCCACATGGAGCAAGGACCGTGTCCAACCCAATTTGATTGTAACCACCCCTGCACTTAGTACTGGCACATAGTAAGCACTTAACAAATACCATCATTCTTATTCTTACTGTACCAAGGGCCCCTGCCTGCTTCCATTCCACAGGCTAGATGCACTAGGTGAGGAGGCCAGCCCACACCCCACCCATTCTGTGTAATCTGAAGGTGGCACAAAGGCACCTGAATCAATCAATGATATTTATGGAATTCTTCATGTGTGAAGAGCACTGTACTAGTCGTTTGGGAGAGTACAATACAGTAGAGTTGGCAGACACCATCCCCGCCCTCCAGGAGCTTACAGTCTAGTTCTAGGGACAAATGGCATCAGTTTGGAGTGTAATTCACTCATGGATGTGAATGAATGTTACTCTGGGATATCTCTTCCTGAGAATGAGAGGACTTCATCTTGCTGAGTTCTGGTACTTTAAGGGCAAAGCTAGCCTTTTCCTTTCAGCCAGTTCTCTCCTTGGGGACAGGGGCTGTGTCTTCTTTGTTCTCATAACCTTGTGCGATGTCAGTGCAGTGTCTCAATCAATCAGTGATATTTATTGAGGGCTTACTGTATGAACAGCACTGTACTAAGCACTTGGGAGAGAACAACAGAGGGGGCAGACACAGTCTCTAAGCAACTCACTCACACCTGCTCAATCATATTAGTTACCTGATTGAAGGTGACTGACGGCCAATTCCAATTTCCCAAGGAGACAAAATGCAGGGCTTCAAACCTGAGAAAATCTGATAGCCCAGAGAGTTTCCAATTTTTACAGACAGAGGGGAGCAGACACACAGGAACGGTATGCAAAGTGTCTTGGAATTAACCGGCAGAACATCTGCTTCATTGGTCAAGAACAGTGTAACTGATCCCATTTGGGAAAAGATAATATCCCTGTGTGTTTGGCTCCTGTGAAAGGGAACACTAGAGAAGATTTTTAGTAGGGATTAAAGCTCATGAATCAGTGCCTGTCCATGGACTTTCAACCATGTGAGCGTGAAGGATTTCAGTCAAGCAGAACAAACTGGAAACCTTTTCAAGGGAAACAGAACAGGAGGCTAATCACTCTTCCCTAGACAGGGTGCAAGACTCCAAAACACTTTCTTCTGACAGAGAATCCCGAGAAGCCGAAGAGGCTACCATGAAATCCAAATGAAAACTAAACACCCTGTCCTTACGGCTCAGGTCAGGTGACCCCCAAAATAGCAACTGGCTCGAATCGAATGAGCTGAGATCCATGAGGGACTGATCATTTTGAACTGGAAAGAAACTATTGATTATTGAGGCAAACCACTGAAGCAAGACTCACATTGCTTCGTTTAACTCTGAAAGCCACAATTCGGGAATACTAGAGTTCTTCCAGACCACCATGAACCAACATAAGAACATGGCTAAAGCCAGCACAGAGCTATATATAAGGCAAAGGTAAAAGGAGAAGCTCTTTCAGGTTGCTACATGATCTCTCCCAGAGCGTTCGGAAAAAACTGGTTGGGGTTGTAATTTGTTCCAAGAGGGAGGTACCTGACACTTTAGAAAAATGGGGATTTAAAAGACTTGGGTACACACAGCTTTAATCACTATAACGTGAAAATCTCTGCACGAAGCTTATGATTGGGATAACGTCACTTGGCATGTGGGTCACAGAACTGAATCACTCAGCCAAACAATACTCTGGTGAGAGCTGGTTATATTCCTCCACTAGAATAATTCACACAATCTGCTCTGATCAGGGGAGATAAAGTGTTATTAACTTGAAACCAAAATCAACTAAAAAGTCCTTAGTAGAGAGTGAGTTAGGACTCCAAAGAGGCCTTATTAAATGGACCACAACTAAAATTACGTTTGAGCAGCAGTTTTGAAACTGCTAACCATGGCCATAAAGTCTAGAGAATTTTCACCCTCCCTTCACTCCCTCCAGTAAACAACTAAGGAAAATAAACAATGTGGAGGAGGAATATTTAAAAAGTTCCTGTAATCAATTCTTGTCTTTCAATTAAATGGCTTTATTAAGTTTCATAGACTTTGAATTTCCCTTTCCTCTAGACTGTAAGCCCTTGTGGGCAAGGAGCATGTCTTCCCACTCTATTCTACGAACTCTCCAAATGACTTTAGTATAGTGCTCTGCACACAGGAAGTGCTCCATAAATTCCATTGACGGATTCTCCTTTAAATGTTAGCCAAATTTATTTAAAGTGCTTTAATTCATCCTATACGTTAATAAAAGACTGGGGGATTTACTAATAGTGGCAGCAGTAATGGTATTTTGTTGACTGAGGCACTATGCTAAGTGCCGGGGAATGCAGAAGTATCAGGTTTGATCTCCCTAAAATCTCCCCTGCTCCTCTCCAACCTCTCCCTCTTTCACTCCAAAGAAACCACCCTCTCGAAGATCACAAATGAACTCCTTCTTACCAACTCCAGTAGCCTCTACTCCATATTAATCCTCCTAGACCTCCCAGCTGCTTTTAGCACTGTCAACCACCCTCTTCTCCTGGAAACATTATCCAACCTCTGCTTCACTGACACTGTCCTCTCCTGGTTAATTCATTCATTCAAACATATTTATTGAGCGCTTACTGTAGGCAAAGCACTGTACTAAGCACTTGGGAGAGTACAATATAACAACCAACAGATATTCTCTGCCCACAATGAGAAGATCACTGTCTAGTGGGGGAGGCAGACTTTAAAATACATAAATAAATAAATAAATAAATAAATAAATAAATAAATAAATAAATTACAGATAGATACATAAGTGCAGTGGGGATGGGAAGGAGGATGATTGAAGGGAGCAAGTCAGGGTGATGCCAAAGGGAGTGAGAGAAGAGGAGAGGAGTGCTTAGTCATGGAAGGCTTCTTGGAGGAGATGTGCCTTCAATAAGGCTTTGAAGTGGGGGAGAGCAACTACCTGTCTGATATGAGGAGGGAGGGTGTTCCAAGCCAGAGGTAGGATGTGGGCAACAGGTCAGCAGCGAGATGGATGCGATCAGGGTACAGTGAGGTTAGCTTTAAAGGAACAAAGTGTGCGGGCTGGCTTGTAGTAGGAGAGTAGCAAGGTGAGGTAGGAGGAGGAGTGAGGTGAGAAAGGAGGTTTCTCCTCCTGTCTCTCTGGCCACTCATTCTCAGGCTCTCTTGCAGACTCCGCCTCTGCCTCCCACCCGCAAACTCCACCTATACCCACTCCCTTGGAGGACTCATTCACACCTATAGCTTCAACTACCATCTCTATGCAGATGATTCCCAAATCTACTTCTCCAGCCCTGATCTCTCTTCCTCTGCAGCCTCGCATTTCTTCCTTCCTTCAGGACATCTGTACTTGGAAGTCCTGCTAACACCTCAAAGTGAACATTCCCAAAACAACTCCTTATCTTCCCATCTGAACTCAGTCCTCTCCCTGACTTTACTGTCACTGTAGACAGCACCACCATCTTTCCTACCTCACAAGCCCTTAACCTTGGCATTATCCTTGTCTCACCTTTCATTCAACCTACATATTCAATGTCACAATCCCGTTGGTTCAACCTTCACAACACAGCAAGAATCTGCCCTGTCCTCTCCATCCCAACTGCTACCATGTTAATCCAAGTATATATCCTAACCTGCCTTGATTACGGTCTCAGTCTCCTGTCTCTCCCTATTACAGCCCATTCTTCACTCTACCTCCAGGAGCACTTTTCTACAAAAACATTCAGTCCATACTTCCCCATTCCTCAAGAACCTCCAGTGGTTGCCCATCTACCTCTGCATCAACAGAAACTCCTTTTCATCGGCTTTAAAGCACTTAATTACCTTGCCCCTCCTAATGCAACCCAGCCCACACACTTCTCTCCTTTAAGTCCAACCTATTCACTGTACCTCGATCTTGTCTCTCTCACTCTGACCTCTTGCCCACAACCTGCCTCTGGCCTGGAACACCCTGCTTCTTCATATCCAAAAAGCATTCTTCCTACCTTCAAAGCCTTATTGAAAGCACATCTCCTCCGAGAGGTCTTCCCTGACTAAGCCCTCATTTCCTCTTTTGCCATTCCCTTCTATGTCCCACAGCACTTACATACATATCCACAATTTATTTATATTAATGTCTGTCTCCCTTTCTAGACTGTAAGCTCATTGTGGACAGGGAACATGTCTAGCAATTCTTTTATACTGTACTCTCCCAAGCACTTCGTATAGTGATCTGCACACAGTAAGCACTCAGTCAACACTCAGTCAACAAAGCACTCGGGAGCGTATAATAAAATAAAATTGGTAGGAGACTCCTTTCCTGCCCAGAGTCTAGAGGGGGAGTTAAGCAAGAAAATATTTACAAAGAGTAGAATCACAATAAATGACTGAATGTAGAACTCAATACACATATATGTATAAGTGCTGAAGATGTGTATGGATGAATTTTATGTTCTTTAGGTGGACACTGAATTGTTATGCCTCTAGGTGCTAGGAAGTCAACAGTGCAGGCTTGCTGGTGGAGTTAGGATTTAATGCTGGTGTTTGTTAAGCGCTTACTATATACCAAGCACTGTTCTAAGTGCTGGGGTAGATATAAGGTAATCAGGTTGTCCCACATGGGGCTCACAGTCTTACTCTCCATTTTACAGATGAGGTCACTGAGGCACAGAGAAGTTAAGTATCTTGCCCAAAGTCACACAGCTGACAAGTGGCGGAGCCAGGATTAGAACCCACAATGTTTGGCTCCCAAGCCCGGGATCTTTCCACTGAGCCATGCTGCTTCTTTTAGGAGGGCTTTAACAGGCTGTAAACCATTATATTACTCTTTTTGTTTGTTGCTATGTTTTGGCCTCCAAGCCTTTTCTGGTTCCAATTCTGTCTCTGTTGGCTCTTACTACTAAGGGAAAGTCTTTCTTTTACACATGACTTTGTTAACCTTATTTTAACAGTGTTTTTCACAACTGGATTAGCCTTGCCTATCCCTGTTTCCCAAGGGTATACCAAACCCTCTCAGTCAGCATAGGGAAAAGAAACCCAATAACATAATCTGCCAGGATCATCTAGTCCATTCCTCTGCCTTCAACCAGAGTTATATCCAAACAATCCCAGAGATAATGGTCATAAAACCCTGTGGAGCCCAAGACAACAAAAGCCTTGGTGAAAGTGTAAGGGCCTGTGATTAAGCTTTTGCCCAGAGGATAGAATGGCAAAATCTGGGAGACAAAATGATATCTTTTCCTTCCCCTGTTAAGATGAGCTGGTTATCGGAACTATCTCTGAAGAATGACAATTTGCAAACTCAAAAAAGGACCAAACAAATCCATTTCCATACCCCCAAGTTTTACATTAAGCAATTCACCTCTGAGAATCATTAAAATCTGAGCTTTTCCATACCTTTCCCTCAAAGCTTCATGGGTTGAACTGAAGAATTGGTATATGGCAGGAGGAGATAATTAAATGAGACTAACAACAGGTAGACTGAAGGTAGAGAGTGAACACTTGTAGCCTTAATGCTGTTACCAACTATCTCATTTTGCCTACCTCCCTTCACTCATGCTCTTCCCCAACTTGGAATTCCTTCGCTCCCCAAAGCTGACAGATCAGATTCCTTCCCACCCAACCCCGCAAAAATTTCCAGACCTTCATATCAGCCTCCCCCGATCAATTTCCAAGTTATCAAGTCATTATAAACACACACACACACAAAAAAAAAAACCTCATGTACACAACTACATGCATATATGGTTATATATACCCACCCTCAGGACTTGTAAAAACTAAATTAAAATAAATAAATGCTGGTATTTGTTAAGTGCTTACTATGTGCCAGGCACTGTACTATGCACTGGGGTAGATACAAGATAATCAGGTCCCTGAGGGGGCTTACAGTCTAAGTAGGAGGGAGAAATGGTACTGACTCTCCATTCTGCAGATGAGAGAACTGGGGCACAGAGAAGTTAAGTGACATGCCCAAGGTCACACAGCAGGAACACGGCAGAGCTGGGATCAGAACCCAGCTCCTTTAACTCCCAGGCACATGTTTTCTCCACTGGACCATATTGCTTCTCTATCCATCTATGTTGAGTCAGTTCTACATTCAATTATTTATTTAGATTACTCTGTTGGTAAATACTTTTATATCTGTCTTCCTCTACTAGACAGACGCTCCTTGTGGGCATGGAATATGACACTCCATTGTTGTATACTTTTGGAGCACTAAGTACAATGCATTGCACACTGTGGGCACTCAGTAAATGCTCTGACTTCTACTACTTTATAGTGGCACAGCAATCCTCATGATTTCCCCAACCAATATGGAGAAGATAATAATTCAAATCAAAAGTTCAGTTAAAGTTCTGCTTTTACCTTCAAAGCCAGAATTCAGGAGGTGTTCTCCCAGGTCACAGCCAAATACCCTCTCCTTCAGAATTCCCCGCTGCTTCAGTTTCTGCTTGGTTGGACGAGACTTCATGAATGTGCGTAGGAAGGTAATGAGCTTGCCGTGCTTTTTGGACACTGCAAAATGAAGAGAAAAATATTTTAGGTGGGCATCTTATAGATCGGGAGAGACACTGATAACTGAGACCACCAAGTATAAAAGGCCAGTGTCAGTGAACAGCCCCCGTTTATCTTCTCCTGCAACATATCTACAATAAGGGATTTCTGAAAACACACTGCAGCACTACCCTCTTATCTTCTTCCCATCTCTCTTAAAATAATCAGTGGTTGATTTGAGGGCTGCATTCATTTAAGGCACCTCAATGTGGACTAACAAGTGAGTAAATTCCATGTACAAAACTTGACCATTGTTACATATTGCCTTGGAAGGGAGGGCGCCTGTGGACATGGCATTTTTTTAAAAAAAAGATGAATATATTTCAGGGCTCTTGCAGTTTTCTAAAATATTCTTCTTGGTGGCTGGAAAAATTTTCTGCGGGGACATTCAAAGCACCTGGGAACGACACCAGAAGAAATGCCATTTTGATGGTCTGAATTTACCAAGTGGAAATGTGCATGTTGTAAACGGTGCTCAGAGAGATCCCACGCTACTGGGCCTCATGGAAAGACTGCAGTTTAAAACCAGTGCTAAAAAAAAAGCCCCAGTTCTACAACTTGGGCTTGGAAATATCCACTGCGAGTCAACAGCAATTTTACAGAGACAAAAAAACTGAAAGTCCTGAAGGAATCATCCTGAGTTTAACCTGAAGTAAAGAATGTTGAAATGCCATGAAAGGAAATGGGAAGTGCTGCCTAGTGGAAAAAGCCCTTGTTTTTTCAGCACTTGGTCCTGAACCCTGAGGCCAAACGGCACACTTCCCCCTCCACCCTGAAAGCTGGCTGAGTTCTGGCCCAGGTCTGGGGTGAGGACTGGCTGAAGCCAGTTCAGGCAGCAGTCTCTATCTTAACCAGATCCCAGCTCATCCATGGGAAGAAGAATGTGCTGTGATCCGAGCCCTTGAGTCCTCCCCAAAATTGGTACATCCCCCTAGATGATCTGACCGAGTTTCCCAGGGACTCTCTGGGCCATTGGTAGCCCAACACTGAATGCGGCCAGCCCTCACAGAGCTTCTCCAGACCCTAATGCGTGTTACAGGCTGACTCTAACTGGGAATTGCACATCTGGGGCTGGAACTGAACTGGCCACCGAAGGTTTGGCGGCATTTACCTGGAAGCATTTGGCAAGGAACCAGATCAGTTTTGGAATTCCATTTATTTAGATTCATGCTATGGATGCCTGTCTACATGTTTTGTCGCCTGTCTACTTGTTTTGTTGTCTGTCTCCCCGCTTCTAGACTGTGACCCTTTGTGGGCAGGGATTGTCTCTATCTGTTGCCAAATTGCACTTTCTAAGCGCTTAGTACAGTGCTCTGAACACAGTAAGCGCTCAAAAAGTACGACTGAATGAATGAATGAAGTCCCAAAACACTAGCTTTCAAACAACTCTGTCAATCACGTGCTATGGGACCTTGGCAAAATCATGACTTTGTCACAAAAATTATTTATTCATATTAATGTTGGTCTCTCCCTCTAGACTGTAAGATCATTATGGGCAGGGCATGTGTCTGCTTATTTTCTTGCATTTTAATCTCCCAAGAGCCTAGAACAGTGTTGTGCACATAGTAAGTACTCAATAAATACCACTGATTGATTGAGGCTCATTTTTCACATCGGTAACTATAAATGTGGGCAGGGATTATGTCTACCAACTCTGTCCTAGTGAGCTCTCCCAAGCACCTAATACCGTGCTCTGCACACAGTAAGCGCTCAGTAAACATATCGATTGACGTTCAATCAATGGTATTTACTGAGGGCTTACTATGTGCAGAGCACTGAACTAAGGGCTTGGAGGAGTACAAAGCAACAGAATTTGCAGGCATGTTTCCTGCCCACAACGAGCTTACAGTCTAGAGGATGATGATGGTGCCCTCCAACAAGAACCAATGGATGTGTCTCGGTCCTGCAAAGTTTCTCGGAGGAACTGATCCCCAGCCAGGCTAATAGCTTCCTCGGAGTCACTCACACTTCCAGTCAAGTTCTGCTGGGGGCAGTGAGTGAGTTGCAGGTGGGGATGCAGCCCATGGCAAAATATTTATGGTCTTTGCCCACATCAGCTGGCTACAAGCAGAACCCCGACTAGAACCTATGTCTCCAGAATCCCAGATCAATGCTCTGTCCACTGAGCCTGGGTACCTCTTGGAACAACTCAGAAGAAAAGCAAAGAACAATTGCTAAAGTCAAAAAACAGGAACGTTCATAGAGCCGTAACTGCTTTTCCCCATTAGACCGAAGTACAACCTCTTGGTTCATATTTGATTATAAAGTATGGGCCTATACTATACCAGAAATGGCTTAGATTTACTCATTAGCAATTACTGTCTACCTCTGCAACTTGGTAATAATGACCTCAGGATTTCTTGCTTAAAAATAAAAAATACCATGCCCTTACTTCAGTGGGAAAAATCTCATGGCATTTAAAAAAAATGAAAATCACAAGACACACTTGGGATGTAATGAAAACAATTTTTATCTTCTCCCACTTATGGCAAATAACACACAGAGAGGCTAAGGGAGTTAGCTGTCTGAAGTATCTACATATTTCTGGAAGGAAACCCTCAAATTTCCACATCTCTCTTCGGTAAAAGGTAAGTGCCCTTGGACCAGCCTGCCGCGCTCATTTGTATCGGGATACACAGATTTATTCCTGGCTGTTTCAAACCTAATTCTTATTCTCCTAAACCAGCCCTCCAGGAAGTTATAAAAGGATTAAAAGAGACTCAGGTTAACATCAAAAGGTCTAAATCTTTATGACCCCAATAAGTAGTTTATAACGAACTTACAACTGTAGTTTGGAGAATGTGTTGAACTTTGAGAGATGGTGGTGAAGGCCAAGCACTATCAAAGGGTGGGGATGGGCACAGCCACTTTGTATTAGTAATTGTACCAATCCCTAGCAATGAGTTATAGAACTGAATCCCCTGGGCAGTGAAGATCCATTCCCCAAATGTACACACACCTGACAAGTAATTTCCAGTCCCTGCAAGCTTTCAGTTTCATGTGGCTAAGTATTTCCCTTTCAGGATTTTAGGCTAGTATAATTTTGGCCCTCAATCCCCGATTACACACACCTTTTTTTTCTTTCTCCCAAATATGGTTCAATTTACATCCAGGGTCACCCCAGCAGTGACTCTCCAGTTCAGGAGGCAGAAGCACCTGTAGACGAATGCCGTCACTTCTTCTTCTCACATCCAGGGTGGCTGAGTTACTTGCTCCCCCAGCTCGAAGGATGTGGAGCTAATTTGGATGGGTCTGAGCCTTATACACTCCAGCCAAGGGTCACCCTGGCCAGGAGTGAACCCAGTCAGACCTAGAAATTGGCCAGGGGTTCACTAGACAGAGATGTTCAGAGCCAGGGTGGACTTTCCAGCAGAGCATAATCCCAGGCCTTGGTCAGTCTTAGATGCTGAGTGAATTTGCCTAGCTAGCCCCTTTTACTGCACCCCACACTTCCTAGTTCTCTCACTCTCTGTCTCTCTGTCTCTCTCTCTCTCTCACACACACACACACACACACACACACACACAAAATCCCAAGTAACTAGGTTCAGGCCACTGGTCTTCTTTGAGTGGCCCTCTGTGTTTCTCTGGTACCCATTTGTGGTCTTTGAGAGTTGGGGTGCAGGGGTTTGGGACAATGACTGTAACACAGATACCTTAAAAGATGGTCAGATTTGTTGGTCTGATCAGGCAACTGGAGATGGGAAGAAGACACCCCCTATGTTTAGCATTCAACTGGACCCATGCTCTCGTATTCTGTGCAGGCTTACATAATGCCTCATAATCCAAGAGCTGCTCAAGATTCAGCAAATCCTACAGATACTACAATAGCAACAACAATAATTACGATACTTGTTAAGCACTTATGTGTCAAGCACTGTTCTAAACACTGGGGTAGATACTAGTTAGGTTGGAACACAGTCCCTTGCCCAACATGGGTCTCACACACTTAATCCCCATTTTACAGATGAGGTAACTGAGGCCCAGAGAAGTGAAGTGACTTGCCCAAGGTCACACAGCAGACACATGGCAGAGCCAGAATTAGAACTCATGTCCTTCTGACTCCCAGGCCCATGCTTGATCCACTAAGCCACGGTGCTTCTTTTGCTACCTTAAAAGCAAATCAAATGCAGGACCCAGTGCCTACTGAACCACTTTACATTCTGCCCAAAGAAACCCAACCAGATGGGGCTGATGACCTAACCCAGGCTGGGGCTGAGCTGCTTAAGTCGGGTGTTTAGTATGCACAGTTATGCATTGGATTGAAGGAAATTACATGGGTCTGGCCCATTTCGTTCTTTACAAAGCCAAGCTGATTACTTCCGCTAATGTGTACGCTCCTTGTGGGCAGGAGTTGTAACTACCTACTTCTATTATATTGTACTCTCACAGCACATAGTAAGCACTCAATAAATAACATTGTTTGGCTAGTTAACTATTGCCCTTAGAAGTGGCTGTAAATCAAGTATTTGGAATTTTGTCCCAGGAAGAGTCATGGAATTGGTATACTTCTGTTTTTCCAAGTCTGTCATCCTGCTTGTTGCCACCAAGAATTTGGGAAACAATCAAAATAGACCGAAAATTAGCCATTAGGTCTCTGTTGCACCATATTATGCCAAAGCACTTGCTAGAACACGTGGCTTATTGGAGAGGTGAGGAGAATGTCAAGGCAGATGGCATGTTACGTGGGAGTCCCATGAAACAGACAGTGTTGATGCACATCTCTTCGATAAACACTTCTATGTGTTTCCTTTTAAAGCTCTGACTCTGAAGTCTCTAATTCTGTTAATTTTCAAGAGCAGAAGATCAAATTTAGGGGCTGAAACAGCCTCAATAGCCTGCTAGATTTCACACTATCTGTCAGGAATGCAGTCACACAGCTCAAGTTTGCAGCTCTTTTTTTAGAGTTCACCGATCCATGGCTTTCCTCCAGGCTCTGGAGTGAAACACTTGGTCAATCGATTATATTTAACGAGCACTTTATGTGTGCACAGCACTCTACTAAGCACAACAGAGCTGGCAGACACATTCCCTACCCACAACGAGCTTCTAGTCTAGAAGGACTGTAGCAACAATAATATGGTACTGTTTAGGACCCAAGATCATGGTTCTAGACTGATAGCTTAATTTTTGTTTCTTTTAATTGCTCAAGCTGGCCAAAAATCTGCCTGTTGTAAATTGCTCTTTTAAATTGAGGGAACTTTTTGCACAATCTAGTTTTCCTTTTGAACTTGAATTTGGATCTAAATTTTATAGGATCAAGTTTTCCTTTGGAGATTGAACTTGGACCCATTTCAACCGACACCTACATTTTTTTCCTTTTGGATTTTCCTGCTTTAAAGAACAGATAATATGTAAAACTCATTTTTTACTTTAGTACAGGCTTTCCACATCAAGAAGAAAGCCATTTTAGTTGAATGTACAATTACTCTAATCTACACAAACTTGTGCAATAACCACAGGTTTAAATACTGGTAGCCACGTACATCGGACGTCTCCTTTCTTTAGTCTCTAATTTTACAAAATCTGCATTTTGTATGTAGAAGAGGAGATTGAAGGGGGAATTTAATAATAGTCTTCACATAGATGAGGAGGATATTGTGCAAGGAATGGAAGACAAATGTATTGTTTATATTGACGTAAGACCAAATGGGAATGAGATCATAAGTTGCAAGACAGAAAGACAAGAGATTTGTAGAATATGTAATCTGCCAAAACTAGCATTTCTCAAAGAAAATTTTAGCAAGGCTTCTATTGTGGTCACCACAACATTTTGGAAGCCACATCTTTTGAAAACTGGGTTTTTCAATTCCCTGAGGCCCTTATTCACTCTGTTCTCGGGCTTCTTCTGCCCAATCTCCCCCTTTTCCCACCCATGCCATTCTTGATATCTTCTAACACATCTTCCTTCCCAGGCCCCACTTCCACACCCGATCAATTGATCAACCAATCAATCCATCAGGGGTATTTATTATTTATTGAGAGCTTATTATGTGTCAGGCTTACTAAGCACTGGGGTAGATACAAGATGAATAGGTCAGACACAGTAAATAAATAGATGAATAGGTCAGGCCCATTTTACAAATGGGCAAAATTTCCTCATCTCCCACTCCCTTCTGCATCGCCCTGACTTGCTCCCTTTGCTCTTCTCTCCTCCCAGCCCCTCAACACTTACGTACATATCAATGATTTTATGCATTTGTATTGATGTCTGTCTCCCCAACCCTACACTTTAAACTCTTTGTGGGTGGAGAATGTAAGTGTTTATTGTTGTACTGTACTTTCCCAAGTGCTTAGTACAATGCTCTGCACACTGTAAGTGCTCAATAAATATGGTTGAATGAATGAATGAATCAATCAATGAAACTGAGACACAGAAAAGTGAAGTGACTTGTCCATATTTACCCAGCAGCCAAGTGGCAGAGGCAGGATTAGAACGCAGGTCCTATGACTCCCAAGCCCATGATCTTTCCCTTGGGCTACACTGCATTAGTCTTGGAGCTGTTACTGTACAATATCTTTACTGATGACTTGATAACACCAACCTACTTACTGTGCCTTGATATCATCTCTCTTGCTTTCTCATGTCCTCCCTCCTGCCTGGGACTCCCTCCTCCTTCATATGCGACAGACCCCTACTCTCTCTATCCTTAAAGTCCTAATAAAATCATGTCTCCTCCAAGAAGTCTTCCCTGACTAACCACTCATCTCCCATCCCCAGTCCTCCCTTCCTTCTATGTCGCCAAAGCACTTGGGTCTGTACCCACCTCAACACTTTGATATTCACCACCCTACTCCTCAGCTTTTATGGAGATATTTATGTACAGAAGCAGCATGATCTAGTGGACAGAGCACGGGAATAGGAGTCAGAAGGACATAGGTTCTAATTCCGGCTCCTCCAGTTATCTGCTGTGTGACCTTGGGAAAGTCACTTAACTTCACTCTGCCTTGGTTACCTCATCTATAAAGTGGGGATTAAAACTGTGAGCCCCTTGTGGGATCGGGATTGTGTTCAACCTGATAAGCTTGAATCTATCCCAGCGCACAGGACAGGGCCTGGCACATTTTAAGCACTTAACAAATACCATAAAAAAAGTTTACCCTCTGCCATGTTCCCAAACTGTAATGTATTTTAGAGTCTGTTTCCCCCATTAGATTGTAAGCCCCTTAAATGAAGAAATCTTGCCTTTCAACTCTGTTGTGTTGTACTCTCCCAAGCACTTTGTACAGGGTTCTATAAACAGTAAACGCTCAATAAACACGATTGATTGAGGGCCTCAGATCCAGATTAGGGTTCTGGGACTGAAAGTTCTGCACTGCCCTTTTCAGCCATAGCGCAATCAACAAATGAATTCCATCACTGGTAGCTTCTTCAAGCATGAAGGATACAGGCACTGATTAGTATTTCCCCAAATTGGAAGATGACAATAAATTGTGTGGGCTTAAGTGACCTCAATAAGTTAAAGGAATTGTTCTATGAAAGCAAGATGACATTCAACAGGGTCAAGGACAAGGTGATGTACCCAGAAGCAAAAAAGTCACAAAAACAAGACTGGCTATGCCCAAGTACATCAGCAACAGATCTGGCATCACAGTCTACAACCTGCTTCATGAATCACCAATCAATCATACTTACTGAGTGCTTACTGGGTGCAGAGCCCTGCATGAAGCACTTAGGAAAGTACACTATAACAGAGCTGACAGTCATGTTCCCAGCCTATGGCGAGCTTACAATCTAGAGGGGAAGCAGACATTAAAATAAATGAATGAAATTATCAATATTCATTCATTCAATCGGATATGTACATAAGTGATGTGTGTCTTAGAGGGGGTGAATAAAGGGTGCAAATCTAAGCGCAAGGGTGATGCAGAAAGGAGTGGGAGAAGAGGAAGTGAGAGCCTAGTCCGGGAAGGTCTCTTGGAGGAGATGTACTTTTAAAATGGCTCTTAAGGTGGGGAGAGTGATAATGGCACTAGACTAGACTTCTAGACTGTGAGCCCACTGTTGGGTAGTGACCGTCTATATGTTGCCAACTTGTACTTCCCAAGTGCTTAGTACAATGCTCTGCACACAGTAAGCGCTCAATAAATACGACTGAATGAATAAATGAATGGCACTCTGTGATGTAATGCTATTATTGAAAAAGTCAGCCTGAATCTGGAAATATGACACAAAAGAACTAAGAAATAATCTTTCTGCTAATATCAGCATTGGTATGACAAGTTTAACGAGAACTGTGCTCAGTTTTGATTACTGCATTTTTGACACAGAGGTAAAGAAATTGGACGGAGTCCAGGGAAGGACAAGAAAATGATGAAAAAGACAGAAACAGGTCCACAAGGAAAATTTAGAGAAAGTACAATTTTTTAGCCCGAAGAAAATAAAGCTGATGCAACAGCTTTATTCAAGTAAATGAAGGGTCTTTCTGAGGGAGCTCCTACCCAGTTTTCTCCATGGCTACAGAGAACAGAAGAGAAAATGCACTCATTTTACATACAGTAATTCACATTATCTGCAAATCCCTGCCCTTCAGGTTCAAAGACTGCTCCTCATCATCATCATCAATCGTATTTATTGAGCGCTTACTGTGTGCAGAGCACTGTACTAAGCACTTGGGAAGTACAAGTTGGCAACATATGGAGACAGTCCCTACCCAACAGTGGGCTCACAGTTTAAAAGGGGGAGACAGAGAACAAAACCAAACATACTAACAAAATAAAATAAATAGAATAGATATGTACAAGTAAAATAAATAGAGTAATAAACATGTACAAACATATATACATATATACAGGTGCTGTGGGGAAGGGAAGGAGGTAAGATGGGGGGGATGGAGAGGGGGACGAGGGGGAGAGGAAGGAAGGGGCTCAGTCTGGGAAGGCCTCCTGGAGGAGGTGAGCTCTCAGTAGGGCCTTGAAGGGAGGAAGAGAGCTAGCTTGGCAGATGGGCAGAGGGAGGGCATTCCAGGCCCAGGGGATGACGTGGGCCGGGGGTCGATGGCAGGACAGGTGAGAACGAGGTACGGTGAGGAGATTAGCAGCAGAGGAGCGGAGGGTGCGGGGTGGGCTGTAGAAGTAGAGAAGGGAGGTGAGGTAGGAGGGGGCGAGGTGATGGAGAGCCTTGAAGCCCAGGGTGAGGAGTTTCTGCCTGATGCGCAGATTGATTGGTAGCCACTGGAGATTTTTGAGGAGGGGAGTAATATGTCCAGAGCGTTTCTGGACAAAGATAATTCGGGCAGCAGCATGAAGTATGGATTGAAGTGGGGAGAGACACGAGGATGGGAGATCAGAGAGAAGGCTGATGCAGTAGTCCAGACGGGATAGGATGAGAGCTTGAATGTGCAGGGTAGCGGTATGGATGGAGAGGAAAGGGCAGATCTTGGCAATGTAGGGTGGATCTTGGCAATGCTCCTGACAATGAGATTTTCTCATTGTGTGCAAGTGGGGTTATTAAGTCTGCTGAGGAGCAGCAATCACTTCTTCATATAGGAGAGCTATCATTAAGACATTAGCAAGACTTTCCTGACCATGAAGGTGACAAGACAATGGCACAAGGTACTTTGGAGTCTTCAAAAGAAGAGGAGAAAACCACCACCCTGGAGAGTTTAGTCTGTAGGCAGTGGGCTGAAAAAGACATCTTGAAGTTTGTTTCCAGCTGAAGAATTCAAGGAGTTTAGAAAGAGGGCTTGGGAAATAGGTCCATTAAGGTACCAGAGATGCAGAAAATTGATTTTTAGAGCTGCAGGGAAGTACAGTATCCTTTGTTAATGTTGCACGTGTTGGATTTAAACTAGGTAAAAAATGCACTACTCAGAATTCAATATGCATTTTCCAGGTAAAGCAGTGCGCAAATGGAGTAAAATCTAAAGCAAAGATGTCTTAAAACAATGCTTTTTCTGTTATATATGTACTATGACGCTGTATTGGGAACACCATAAAATTAGCAGTGCTTACTGCCCTGACAGCCTTCTTTGCTAAACCAAGAGGTGGAAGAATGCACAAGGATTCCTAAATTCATTCATTCATTCAATTGCATTTATTGAGCGCTTACTGTGTGCAGAGCACTGTACTAAGTGCTTGGGAAGTGCAAGTCGGCAACATATAGAGACGGTCCCTACCCAACAGCAGGCTCACAGTCTAGAACGAGGAGACAGACATCAAAACAAAACATATTAACAAAATAAAATAAATAAAATAGTAAATATGTACAAGTAAAATAGAGTAATAAATCTGTACAAACATATATACAGGTACTGTGGGGAGGGGAAGGAGGTAGGGCAGAGGAATGGGGAGGGGGAGAGGAAGGAGGGGGCTCAGTCTGGGGGGGCTCAGTCTGGGAAGGCCCCCTGGAGGAGGTGTGCTCTCAGTAGGGCTTTGAAGGGAGGAAGACAGCTAACTTGGCGGATGTGCGGAGGGAGGGCATTCCAGGCCAGGGGGAGGAGGTGGGCCGGGGGTCGATGGCGGGACAGGCAAGAACGAGGCACAGTGAGGAGGACAGCGGCAGAGGAGTGGAGGGTGCAGGCTGGGCTGTAGAAGGAAAGAAGGGAAGTGAGATAGGAAGGGGCGAGGTGATGGAGAGCCTTGAAGCCGAGAGTGAGGAGTTTTTGCCTGATGCGTAGGTTGATTGGTAGCCACTGGAGATTTTTGAGGAGGTGAGTAACATGCCCAGATCGTTTCTGCACAAAGATGATCTGGGCAGCAGCGTGAAGTATAGATTGAAGTGGCGAGAGACAGGAGGATGGGAGATCAGAGACGAGGCTGATGCAGTAATCCAGTCGGGATAGGATGAGAGATTGAACAAGCAGGCTAGCGGTTTGGATGGAGAGGAAAGGGCGGATCTTGGTGATGTTGCGGAGGTGAGACCGGCAGTTTTTGGTGACGGATTGGATGTGAGGGGTGAACGAGCCAGAATCGAGGATGACACCAAGGCTCTGGGCTTGTGAGACAGGAAGGATGGCAGTGCCATCAACAGTGATGGGAAAGTCAGGGAGAGGGCAGGGTTTAGGAGGGAAGATAAGGAGTTCAGTCTTGGACATATTGAGTTTTAGATGGCAGGCAGACATCCAGATGGAGATGTCTTGAAGGCAGGACGAGACACGAGCCTGAAGGGAGGGAGAGAGAGCAGGGGCAGAGATGTAGATTTGGGTGTCAGCAGCATAGAGATGATAGTTGAAGCCGTGGGAGCGAATGAGTTCACCAAGGGAGTGAGTGTAGATACAGAACAGAAGGGGACCAAGAACTGACACTTGAGGAACCCCTACAGTAAGGGGATGGGAGGGGGAGGAGGAGACTGAGAATGAATGGCCAGAGAGATAAGAGGAGAACCAGTACCTAAATCTGATTTGGGATCCAAAGAATCCTAAATCAGATAATAATCCAGCGTTTGTTCCAGGCTGATGGGCTTCCACTTCTTCCAAAAGCCTTTTATAGTAAGTGCGTTGGTATCTACGTGAAGCAATCATGGGAACTTACCCCGTTAAAGTGTCAGCCACAGAGGCAACTACCTTGGCAGTTATGTGCTGGTCCGTGGTAGCATGGCACAGGTCCATAATCTGTAAACTCCTTGAGGGCAGGGATCATATCTACTAACTCTATTATGCTCTCTCAAGAGCTTAGTGCAATGCTCAGCAAGTACTCTCCCAAGTGCTTAGTACAGTGCTTTGCACACAGTAAGTGCTTGATAAATACAACTGAATGAATGAATCAGCAGCAGGCATTCAATATGTCCTATCGGTTGACTGTATGTGCACTCTCAAAGAGACAACAGAAGGACAGCATGACTGACTCTCCCATAATTCTCTCCCCTTCAGGCCAGCCAGGACAGCTCAAAGGAGATTTGGGCAGCTCATCCGCAGGATGCAATGACCAATATGCACTGGTCACTGGAGGCCTGAGGAGCCTGCCTCCGTTTGGTGCCTTTGCGCTGGACTTCAGCATAATTGGAAGGCACATCTATTTATAAAGGCTTTTTAATTAAATTTACTAGGAGAGATAAGATCCTTGCAAATGAATCTCCGGATTCATTCAGCCTGGTGACTCATGACTTGCTAGTTTCCAAGCTCCCAGGGACCAGCGGACTAAAGCTTTGGCTGCTAATTCTAACCATCCCTAAAGAGAGCTACTATTAAATTCATGTTAGAATTCGAAAGAGAAGATAGAATAAAAATAAAACCTAGCTATGCAACCCCATTTCCTGACCCCATGGGTAGTTGAAATTAATTGGACATGAAGTAAGGAAGGGAAGAAGCCAGAACTCAGTTCAGGAGATGATGGCTTTCACTGTTCTTTAGGGCAGTGGCCCAGAAACAAAGCGACCAAGTTGGGTTTTCACACCGAAGGCGTTTTGAGTCTCTGGAAATGCAATATGACAGCAAGAAGGCAAAAATCTAGGTGTCAGAGAAAGGAGAAAACTCCTCACAATTCCTGGCTCTCCACCAACTTTCTCCAACCCACAACAGTTCTCATCTCTTGCTACCATCCCAGCACATACTCTCCCCCTCTCCCTAACTCTCCATCTAACTGTACCTAGCTCTTGACTCGTGTCTCCTTCCCGTCACTCACACCGTTCTCCCAATCTGGAACTCCCTCTCTTCCAAATCCACCAGATCTCAGCATCTTCAAAAGCCCCTGGAATCCCTCCACCTCCAGCTTCTCCCAACTGATCTGCAATGGCATGATCATAACAAACCAACGGTTATGAGAAGCCATGTGGCCTAGTGGAAAGAGAATGGGCCTGGGAGTCAGACGACCCGAGTTCTTATCCCGGCTCTTCCCACTGCACTGCCAATTGCTTACTGTGTGACCTTCGGAAAGTCATCTAACTTCTCTGTGCCTCAGTTTCCTCAACTGTAAAATGGGGACTCAATACCTGTTCTCCCTTCTTGTCAAGAATGTGAACCCTCATGTGGGAGTGAAACTGTGTCCAACCTAATTTGTACCTACCCCAGTGTTTATTACAGCATTTGACACATACTAAACGCTTAACAATTACCAAACAAATGTTATGTATTTTAACACAGCTATATAGCTAAGCTAGAACATAGGTACAAAGCTACACTTATTTGGAGTCTCATTTGTATAGTCAATTACTTATTCTTCTCTTTCATCCTGTTACAGTCAGAATGCTTCCTGTTACATCTTCCTATGCACATTACACGTAAATACCCCTTTTCTTCTCTGTTTCCTCCACTGGTTTGCAAATGTATTTTGTTGTGCTCACCCAAATAGCATAGTGCTTTGCACTCAGTAGGTGCTTGAAAATACCAATGATGGATTTAGACTGTATGCTCCTTAAGGGCAAGGGGCATATCTACTAATTCTATTTGTATTGTACTCTCCCAACTGCTTAGTACAGTGCTCTGCACATGGTAAGCGCTAAATAAATACCACTGATTGATCGACATCCCAGGCTATCAGATTATTAGAAAAGAGAGACATTTTCGATTATTAAAAATATCAAATGCAGTGAAATGATACCAAATTGTAATAGAAGAATGTATGGTACCCCACTAACATGGATTTTGTTCGAAATCATCTGAATTAAGCAAAAGTGTGGCTTAGAAAAAGCACGGGCCTGGGAGTCAGAGGCCATCAATTCTAATCCCAGCTCCTACATATATCTGCTGCGTGACCACGGGCAAGTTGCTCAACGTCGCTGTGGCTCAGTTACCTCATCTGTAAAATGGGGATCAAGACTATGGGCTTAATGTGGGACATGGACTGTGCCCAATCTGATTATTTTGTATCTACCCCAGCACTCGGCATGACCGAGTGGATACAGCACAGGCCTGAGAGTTAGAAGGACCTGGGTTCTAATCCCAGCTCTGCCACTTGTCTGCAGGGTGACTGGGGCAAGGCACTTCACTTCTCCGGCCTCAGTTGCCACATCTGCAAAATGGGGATTAAGACTGTGAGCCCTGGCACATAGTAAGTGCTTAACAAATACCATTTTATGAAAAAGTGCCTGGCACATAGAAAGTGCTTAACCTATACCATTAAAAAATGTTGAGTGGAGCATGGGACATTTTACATAAAGACATATGGTCAAAAAGAACACAGATCTTTGAAAAAAGCAACTCACTAAAATGCAGGCAAGGAAAGAACAATTGGAAAATTTGAGTAATTATAAATCAGATGATCCAAAAAATATTCATTCTCTGGTGCTAAGGGAATTGCCCAATAAAGGAACTGAATCATGGGAGAGAATTCCTGGATAGTTGTAGAGCACTGAAGAGCTACCAAAGGCCTGCACATATGTAAATGTGGTACCAATTTTAGAAAACAGAGAAGCAGAAAATAGAAAAAAAAATAGAGAAGCAGCGTGGCTCACTGGAAAGAGCACGGGCTTTGGAGTCAGGGGTCATGGGTTCGAGTCCCAGCTCTGCCAATTGTCAGCTGTGTGACAGGGCAAGTCACTTAACTTCTCTGTGCCTCGGTTCCCTCATCTGTAAGATGGGGATTAAGACTGTGGGCCCCCCGTGGGACAACCTGATCTCCTTGTAGCCTCCTCAGTGCTTAGAACCGTGCTTTGCACATAGTAAGTGCTTAATAAATGCCATAAAAAAACCAAAACAGAAACCAGGACTCTGTATTGAACCCCTGCATCTAGCTTACAGTCCAATTGAACTGCAAGAGAAGAAAGCAGCATGGCTTAGTGGACAGAGCACAGGCCTGGTAATCAGAAGGACCTGGGTTCTAGTCCCGGCTCTGCCACTTCTCTATGTGACCTTGGGCAAGTCACTTAACTTTTTTGTGCCTCAGCTGCCTCATCTGTAAAATGGGAATTAAGATCAAGAACCCCATGTGGGATAGTGACTGTATCTGATCTGATTAACTTGTATCTATCCCAGTGCTTAGAACAGTGCTTGGCACATAGTACGTGCTTAACATGTACCATAATTATTATTACTAAGAAAATACTAATGACTATAGAAGTGGACAGAAATCTCTAACTCATGGGTTCCCTTGGAAATTTTGATAATAATGATGGTATTTGTTAAGCGCTTACTATGTGCCAAGCACTGTTCTAAGCGCTGGGGAGGTTCCCAAGGTGATCCGGTTGTCCCCCAGGGGGCTCACAGTCTTAATCCCCATTTTACAGATGAGGGAACTGAGGCACAGAGAAGTGAAGTGACTTGCCCAAAGTCACACAGCTGACAGTTGGCGGAGCCAGCATTTGAACCCATGACCTCTGACTCCAAAGCCCGGGCTCTTTCCACTGAGCCATGCTGCTTCTCTAGCGTTATGATACCCCAATCATTTTTTTCACTAAATTTCTTCATCAGCAACTGATACCTTCAGACTTTAAAATGCAAATAGCAACTATGCATTCTGACTTTCCTCAGTCCCTTTATTTCTTCACCTTAGGGGTTTAATTTTCCAATTATACAATCTGCCATTTTCAAGAAACACCTAGTTACACTATGACATAATAGGATATTGGGCAATGGCCAATGATATTCCATTTAAGTATCACTGCTATGAAGAACTCACAAAATACCATATTAGAAATTTAGCTGTCCATTTCTAAGCCACACAATTAAAAGTATTTTAAATCCCTCAGTATTCCGTATTATCTAATCATTTAGTAATAGTGCCCTAAATAGTGAGATCAAAATTGTACTAGTAATTGCATTTTTTGAACATCTACTGAATGTACTGCATTATACTACATTGTAATGCAGTACTGCATTAATCTAGATTGTCAGAGAAGAACGGTGGCTCAGTGGAAAAGAGCATGGGCTTTGGAGTCAGAGGTCATGGGTTCAAATCCTGGCTCCGCCAATTGTCAGCTGTGCGACTTTGGGCAAGTCACTTAACTTCTCTGTACCTCAGTTACCTCATCTGTAAAATGGGGATTAAGACTATGAGCCCCCTGTGGGACAACCTGATCACCTTGTAACCTCTCCAGTGCTTAGAACAGTGCTTTGCACACAGTAAGCGCTTAATAAGTGCCATCATTATTATTATTAAACCCATTGTGAGCCAAGGCCTGTGTATTATTTCCCAAGACTTGGTACATTGCTCTGACAACTGTAAGCATGTAATAAAAACTCTTACTACTACCGAGTACTTAGGAAAGTACAACATAAGCAAATGACATGTTCCCTCCCTCAGAGAGCTTTGCTCTAATGAGAGTCAGAAAGGTTTCAGCAGCAGCCATGGGTAATCAATGGAAAAATGTGAAATAATGGAATCTTCAACAAGGCCTGCTTCCAACTGGTCTGGCTAACTGCTGTATAAATGTCTGTTTTGTATGGGCTTGTTTTGATAACGATGCTGGAAGCTCGGGGCAGGATTGAAGGATGAGCCTCGACCCTGATAATCTCAGGACAGAGAGCCTGTATGAAGGAACTGATTCTAGTGCTAGTGGTTTGTGCAAAGCTGCTGGTGTTCCCTTCCCACCCAACTACTAAGGCATGGAGTGCCAGGAGTGAATAGCCAGGCAGCGGTGCAGCCTGCTGCAAAGGGCCTGCAAAGAATCCTCTGAGGCCCATGTTACTGCAGTCCAGGAATAATAATTATGGTATTTGTTCAGTGCTTACTATGTGCTAAATAAATACGATTGATGATGATGCTAAGCACTGTACGAAGCACTGGGGTGGATACTAGCAAATTGGGCTGGGCACAGTCCCTGTCCCACGTGGGGCTCACTGTCTCAATCCCCATTTTACAGATGAGGCACCTAGGCCATAGTGCCAGTTTTGTTGATTCGTATTGCTGTGTTTCTTTTCTTTTAGCATACAATTCTACACACAACTCCCTTCAACCTGCAAAACAACTTACAACTGTTGAGAACTAGGACTGTTATAGAGAATCCCCTCTTAGGTCATTTGCCATCTTTTCCCTGCCTCCCACCACTATAAAAATAATGTAAAAAAGAATTGATCAAGCAGTGGTATTTACTAAGCAATTTTCATGTCATTTTCTACTTTTTCATTTTTGTTCCCACTCAGACTAACTCCAGGTTAAATAAAGGTCAATGGGCCTGAGTGTCTGTCTTTTTGAAGTACATGGACTTAGCGAAAAGCTAAATCAATTCTCATAGAAAACTTTACTGCTGCTTTTGGTGTGGCATGCAGAAGTAAGGAAACTGGACAAGCTTATTTATCTGAAAAAGCAGAGCTCTAAGTACAGACTGATCCCAGTTTTGCTCCCTTGAGGGGGTGAAGAGAGGGAGAGCGGGCCATCTTGGCCTTTGAGGATCAAATTGCAGGCTTTATCTCCTATCTCCAACAATAGGAGGGCCTACACTACTGCCCCCAGAACTGCAAAGAGCAGGCCTTGGTCTCAGCAGGGTAAGGAGAGGCCAGAGAGGGCACTCCACTGGAAGACTTGGCCCTAGAAAACTGAGCAGGCAGGAACAGAATGAAACCGAAGCAGTGCTCTGCACACAGTAAGCGCTCAATAAATACAATTTTAAAAAAAAGGCCGCCCCAGCACACGGACATGAGAAGGGACTGAAGCATTCATTCACGCATATTTATTGAGCACTTACTGTGTGCAGAGGACTGTACTAAGTGCTTGGGAGAGTACAACACAACAAGAAACAGACACATTCCCTGCCTACAATGAGCTTATAGTCTAGCAGGCACTGTCCTCCTCCAACCAGGGGTGCCAACTTCCCCTGTGCAGCATGGGGTGACTTTGAGGAGGGGCGTCGAGAGGGTGGAGCATTGAAGTCGGGAGGGAGGAAAAATGGTAGCTGAGGACGGGGAGAAAGCTAGAAGGGGAGGCATGGTGGAGATGGAGGAGGAAAGTGAAAGAGGGCGAAAGGGTAGAGTAAAGTCCAGGAATCAGTGTCAGGCTGTGGATATATTCAGCCTCACCAGGGTCTGCAAAGATGATCCACCCACCCTCCTTCCACCCGACCCGCCCAGGCAGCTGGGGGATTCTCCAGGGATTCAGGGAGGGCAGAATTCCAGAGCCGAAGATTTACAGCCCAGGAAGGAGCGGGGGCTGGGGGAGAGGGCACAGCTCCAGCAGCTTCCCAGCCCTGGCATCTGCCACTGCCTCCACGCAAGCAGAAAAGGAGGAGAAGAAGCTGCTGCTCAAGCCACCATCAAATAGGGAGCCACAGGAGCCACTCCGGCCTGGGCAGGCTGGGCAGGCCAGGGGGAGGCTTGTCTCCAAGGACTATGAGCCTGGCTCCATGAAAAAAAGACAAGAAAAGTGGTAGTGGTCACAGGAATCACGGCCCCCTCTTTCCCACTTTTTTAAAAAATATTATTTGTTAAGCGCTCACTGTGTGCCGGGCACTAAGCGCTGGGGTAGATACCACCTAATCTGGTTGGACACAATCCCTGTCCCACATGGGGCTCACAGTCTTAATCACCATATTACAGATGTGAGCTCGTTCTTCTAGACTGTGAGCCCATTGTTGGGTAGGGACCGTCTCTATATGTTGCCAACTTTTACTTCTCAAGTGCTGGTATAGTGCTCTGCACACAGTAAGTGCTCAATAAATACGACTGAATGAATGAATAAGGAAACTTAGGCACAGTGAAGTGAAGTGACTTGCCTGAGGTCACGCAGCAGACAAATAGCAGAGTCGGGACTAGAACCCAAGTCCTTCCGACTCCCAAGTCTGTGCTCTATCCACTACGGCAGGCTGCTTCCCCTCCCTTTCTTCTTCCTAGCTCCCAGGGGTTCTGATAGGAGGCTGCCTCTTCTGTGCCTGCTGACCCTATCCAAAAAACCATGAGGGAGAAGGTAAAAGCTTGGCCCCTTCGGTGAGCGCTTTGCAGGCAAGGAACTGTGCCTACCAACTCTGTTCCACTGTACTCTCCCAAGCACTTATAACAATGCTCTGTATTCACCAAGTGCCTCATAAATGCAACTGATTGACTGGCAATCCCATAAAGGGCATCTTCTCCTTTGATCCCTCAACGTCAGTGCCTGTGTTTCCTGCATGGAATCTTTCATTCAGAGAGTAGATTTTATATCCCCCAAGCTGTGTGGCCTAATGGACAGAGCATGGGCCTGGGAGTTGGAAGGACTTGAATTTTAGACCTGGCTCTGCCAACTATCTGCTGTGTGACCTCAGACAAGCCACTTCACTTCTCTGTGCCTCAGTTCCCTCAACAACAAAATAGGGATTAAGACTATGAGCCCCTTGTGGGATGCGGACTATGCCCAACCTGATTAGCTTGAATCTATGCCAGCGCTTAGTACAGTGCCTGGCACATAGTGAACAGTTAACAAATATCCTAAAAAAAACCCAACACTCCAAAATGCAAAAGTGTTTAAAGTCATGCATGGAGATTAGTGATCCCACAGTATCCTTCCCTGGATCAGCAAGCTGAATGCCTGCAGCAAACTGCTTCCCTTCCTGCTTTATGACTTTCCTCCCTGATCCTCACTCCCACCCTCATGGAGGAGCACAGCTGTACCATTTTTCCTCTCAAAATCATGGGCATGACGTTCATCTTCCAGGCAGACAGATCTCATTTTTTATTTCTCTGGAGGGGCAAGTTTATGCTTGGTAAGACATAAGAGAGCTCAGGGAGTCATGTCCTGAGAAAGGACAAGAGCCATCTTCCTAGACCACATCTCCATTTGGAGAAGTCTCGGAAGATGAATTCGCGATTTCTCAACATTTAATTACATCACTCCTCCTTTGTGTGGGAAAGACTGAAATGACTAATGTTCTGTTATGTAATCACCTTAGGTAATGTAGAGGATGGGTTTTCTCCAAGCAACTGTCAAGTAGATTTTTTTTTCTTCCTGTTGTTGCTGAACAGATGACACAGCTAGTCTTCTAAAATTCCACTCCACCAAATTATTTATTTTTAAAATGAAGGTTTGGAGAGGGTTATATGACTACACATTAGCCTGATTTGTTGACTCCTGTGATCCCTTGACTCCTACCAATCTAAAAGCCCAGTTCCTTCAGAGAGAACTCAATTGCAATAGTGTAGAACCTGCTACTCTGGCATGTGGAAATGAGGGGAATGTGTTGGGTAGAGGGTGGACAGCAGCATTCTTGGTAAGTGTTTAGTACAGTGTTTTGCATATTGTAACATGTAACATTGTAACTCCTCCCCCTCCCATCCCCTTACTGTGGGGGTTCCTCAAGGTTCAGTTCTTGGTTCCCTTCTGTTCTCGATCTACACTCACTCCCTTGGTGACCTCAATCGCTCCCACGGCTTCAACTATCACCTCTATGCTGATGACACCCAAATCTACATCTCTGCCCCTGCTCTCCCCACTCCCTCCAGGCTCGCATCTCCTCCTGCCTTCAGGACATCTCCATCTGGATGTCTGCCCGCCACCTAAAACTCAACATGTCCAAGACTGAACTCCTTGTCTTCCCTCCCAAACCCTGCCCTCTCCCTGACTTTCCCACCACTGTTGACAGCACTACCATCCTTCCCGTCTCACAAGCCCGCAACCTCGGTGTCATCCTCGACTCCGCTCTCTCGTTCACCCCTCACATCCAAGCCATCACCAAAACCTGCCGGTCTCAGCTCCGCAACATTGCCAAGATCCGCCCTTTCCTCTCCATCCAAACTGCTACCCTGCTCATTCAAGCTCTCAACCTATCTCGTTTGGACTACTGTGTCAGCCTCCTCTCTGATCTCCCATCGTCTTGTCTCTCCCCACTTCAATCCATACTTCACGCCGCTGCCTGGATTGTCTTTGTCCAGAAACGCTCTGGGCATGTTACTCCCCTCCTCAAAAATCTCCAGTGGCTACCAATCAATCAATCAATCAATCAATCGTATTTATTGAGCGCTTACTGTGTGCAGAGCACTGTACTAAGCGCTTGGGAAGTACAAATTGGCAACACATAGAGACAGTCCCTACCCAACAGTGGGCTCATAGTCTAAAAGGGGGAGACAGAGAAGAAAACCAAACATACTAACAAAATAAAATAAATAGAATAGACATGTACAAATATAATAAATAAATAAATAAATAGAGTAATAAATATGTACAAACATATATACAGGTGCTGTGGGGAAGGGAAGGAGGTAAGATGGGGGGATGGAGAGGGGGACGACGGGGAGAGGAAGGAAGGGGCTCAGTCTGGGAATGCCTCCTGGAGGAGGTCTACACATCAGGCAGAAACTCCTCACCCTCGGCTTCAAGGCTCTCCATCACCTCACCCCCTCCTACCTCACCTCCCTTCTCTCCTTCTACAGCCCAGCTTGCACCCTTCGCTCCTCTGCTGCTAATCTCCTCACCGTGCCTCGTTCTCACCTGTCCCGCCATCGACCCCCAGCCCACGTCATCCCCCTGGCCTGGAATGCCCTCCCTCTGCCCATCCGCCAAGCTAGCTCTCTTCCTCCCTTCAAGGCCCTACTGAGAGCTCACCTCCTCCAGGAGGCCTTCCCAGACTGAGCCCCCTCCTTCCTCTTCCCCTCCTCCCCCTCTCCTTCCCCTTCGCCTTACCTCCTTCCCTTCCCCACAACACCTGTATATATGTATATATGTTTGTACGTATTTATTACTCTATTTATTTTACTTATACATATCTATTCTATTTATTTTATTTTGTTAATATGCTTTGTTTTTTTCTCTGTCTCCCCCTTCTAGACTGTGAGCCCACTGTTGGGTAGGGACCGTCTCTATATGTTGCCAACTTGTACTTCCCAAGTGCTTAGTACAGTGCTCTGCACACAGTAAGCGCTCAATAAATATGATTGACTGACTGATTGATTGATTGATTGGCTGTAACCTCTCAATAAGTACCACTGATCAATCCTTGGTGGATTACTAGGGATCCAGAAGCAGTCTTTGGTGGTCCGCAAAAAAGTGCTGTTTATTAGCATATATGAGGCCCTCTGCTGCGGCTGATGACAAATAAAGCCCTGCCTGGGCCTACTCCCCCAGGTTCTGTTTCTGTCCCCTATCGTCCCACCTCCTGCCTTCCCATTTTGGAGAAGAGAATCTCAGGACATGTCAGTGGGTGGCAGAACAGGAAAGAGAAAAATGAGAACACTTAGGCTACAATTTCTAATTTCAGTGATCATTCCCCCCTGGACATCGGGGCCCATCCCTCCCTCTCCAACTCAGCGGGAATGAGGACAAGTGCTGGTATGAGGTCAGAACATTGGTCACTGCTGTTCAGACTGTTGATCGCTGAGGAGCCCTACCTGGGGACGAGGAACATGAAATTGCTTTTATCCTTGGTCACATTATTTCGAAACTTCCACAGGATTTATTCTTGTCCTTAAATTTGTATTCCATTTTCCTGTTCTTTAATGTCTCACCTTTCCTTATGTGGTCGATGCTAAACCTGGTCCTGCTTATTCTTAGACTGTGAGTGCCCTTGAGGGTTAGGGACTATGTCTAGTTGTCATCTGAGTACTTTTTCCCCTGAGCTAAGCACAGTGCTTTGCACACAGTTGGGGCTTAATAAATACTTTGCTTCTAATACAGTCATTACATTGTACCCTGATAATTACCCAAGAATAGACTATGCAATCAAAATGGGCATATGTAAGCCATCTGCAAAGTTTAGACAAAATCCTTATGACTTCTCTCATTTTCATTTTTGGCGACACCCTTAATTGGTTCCATGATAATAGTGTTTAGCAAACGAATGTTATACCAAGTATGGCTTCACAGGAAATGATTCAAAGAGCATTAAAGCATTCCCAAGATCCCAAACATTGAGTAAAGCCATGTAGATATAGCGAAAAACAGTGATATACAGCACGAGGCAGTAAATGATCAATCAATCAATGGTATTTATTGAGAATTACTGTGTGCAGAGCACTATACTAAGTGCTTGGGAGAGTACAGAGTTGGTAGACATGCTCCCTGCCCACAACGAGCAGTTACGTGATCAAATAGCAATGCAAATTTGAACAAATAATAAAGACTTGGAATAAGAAGCTTTTGGGGTGCCCGAATAAATACTACATTTTCAAAAAAGCATTATCTTTCTCATCATATTCTGCTAAAAGCACCAAGTCCTGGCCAGTTCTCCTATTCTGTCATCATCTAATGCCAAATTGCAAAGGCTTTAATTACTTTATTTAAGTCAGTGAAAATACCTCAAAAGCAAGGGGAAGGAAGGAGCGCAAGCTAAGATAAACTTCCTCAAGTTATCTCAAAGTGAGAACTGTAAGAAGTATCCACAATATCTGTGGCTCTAGAATGCAAGCTTGTTGTGGGCAGGGAAAATGTCTAACTCTGCTATATGGTACTGTCCCGGGTGCTTAGTTCAGTGCTCTGCATACAGTAAGTGCTCAATAAATATGATTGCATGATCAAAATTCAATAAACCTATCATAAACAACACCCAAAGAAGAACATTATAAGGCAAATCCCATTTCCTTTGATGCAGTTAGCACTTGGGAACATTCTTTATGAGGAAGTTGCGCTGTATATTTATGCAAGGCTTGAAAAGGAGAGCCTAGGATTTCCAGACAGGTCAGAAGCTGTGACACCCTTCCTCCGATGTGACAAATGAGTGGAACCCAGAAAATCCATGCAAGAGTGAAAACTGGTTCATAGAAGAGTGTGCATAAATCACTCTCTATGGAGTGGATGAGAGGTCTTCATAAGTATCGCACACCGAATATTTTATTAGCAAATTCAGTCTTGCAGATTTTAAGCCTCTTCAAAATGTGTGGCATGGATATGCTGACAAATGATAATAATTGCTCGTACTAAGTGCTTACTCTGCGCCAGGCACTCTGGTAGACACCCTGCCCCAGAGAACCAGATCAGAAATAGTCCCTGCTCCACACCGGGCTACAGTTTAAGAGGGAGGACACGTAAAATACTCTCATTTAACAGGGAGTAACAAGTTAGGTGACTTGCCCAAGGTAACACAGCAGGCAAGCAGTGCAGCCAGTATAAGAACCTGAGCTTCCTGACACCCAATCCTCTGCTTTTCCCACTAGGTAGCATTGCCTCTTTCTAATAGCTATCAGTGCAATTTATTTCCAGCCGGCTTTGTCATCTGACAACAAAATATGCTTCAACAACTCAGAAAAGTGGTCTTCTGAAGAGGCTGGGTCTGAACTGTTGGTGAAAAATACATTTCTGTCTGAAGTCTTGGTTGTCCATTAGACCAATAGAGGGCTTTGCTTGCAAATAAAATGATTTAATGCCTCAGGTGATTTTGTACCCGAGTTTTGAGTTTGCAAAAGTGAAATTTCATTGTCAATCACATTTAGTTAGCACTTACTGTATGCAGAGTACTGTACTAAGTGCTTGGGAGAGTACACTATAACAGAGTTGGTAGACAGGTGCCCTGCCCAGCCTAGAGGGGACACATTCACTCTTCATTTTGGGCAGGAAACAACACTATTGTTATACTTTCCCAAGAGTTTAGTGCAGTGCTATGCACACTGTAAGCACTTAATAAATATGACTGAATGAATTCAGTAGGAATAATCTGTATGGGGGAAAGAACTACCCTTTTCATAAAATTCGTGGAAGGTATGAGTATAAATTCGGGAACAATTTTGAAACAGCTATTGAAAAGGCACCAAGAACAGGTAGCCAGGAATGCAAGTAAAAGGGAGAAATGCCTACCACTGCTTTGCACATCCCCTCTACCGACAGAGATGGGAGCAGCCAGGGCACTTTGTTTCAACTGCTCTGCCCCACCAACCTCTCTTTCACTATCAGTAGTGAAATTCGATAGCCCGATCATAAAAGATTGTTTCAGATCTGCATCATGGAAACAATGCTGCTCAGGAAACGTTGCTCAAAGGTCTCCAATTCCAGGGAATTTAAAGCACACTCAGTTTTCTTCCAATGTGAGGGCTGCGTTCTTGCAAAACCTCATGTTCAAAGAAATTCACACTGCAGTATTCACTCACAGCGATGCCATGAGCATGGGCATAGACAGTTTCTTCTGATAACACAGCAAGTCCCAACAAGCTTGCATTTTTGGAAGAACATTCCCTAATTCCCTTATCACTGTCTAGCCACGGTACATATAGAAAGCACCCATTACAGCAGAAATGAAGAGTTTATGTGAGTAACCCAAAGGAATACAGCTTGGGAACTACCTGGCATAGCAGACAGGCGGTCACACAACCCAATTAACACACACACACACACACACACACACACACACACACACACACTCCTCTCTCTTTCTCCTCCCCTCTCTTCTCTTCTCCCCCCCCCCCCAATACTTCACTCTTTCTCTCAACTCACTTCAAAAATATGATGGAAATCTCCTTTCAGGAAACTGCTAACTTCACACTCATTGCACAGACAACCCTGTTACAGCTTCTCGCATCACATTTCCTTACTGGAATCAGAAACAGATCAATATTTATTCACCTGTAATGAGTTCATATTAGAGGCAATTGTTAGATAGCCATTGGTGATGAGTGTCAATGAGAACTTTAAAGAAACCCAACTATGTCCATTTTTACCAGTCTTAGGAGGTTGAGAATAAAAGAGCCTCCACCTCCTCCTCCTTTTCCTCCACCACTTCGTCTTCCTTTTCCTCCTCCTCCTCCTCTGACAGTCCTAGGCAGACGACCCCAACCCCTCCTACCCTGGCCACCAGGCCCTCATGCATACCAGGGGTGGCAGCTTCTCTTGGGGCTCCAGAGTTCCATAGCACTTCCAACACTGATATTTCTGGTTCCTGTCTGCGTTCTGGCTCCCCTGCCATTCCCCTGTCTGCTGCTGTAATGGGAGGAGAGGGAAGGAGCACCAAGAGACGGGGAAGAGGGGAGGAGAGTCAGAAGGGGCAGGGCAGGAATCTGAGAACTGTGGCCTCAATGCAGAAGAGTAACAGGGACCACTGCAGAAGCACCAGGGAGACCTGAGCCAAGGAAAAAGTGGTAGGTGTATTACTGCTTTCCCTGAAGGATTGGCATGGCAACCATTTTTGGTTGCTAATGTGTGGCAGGACAGGTTTCAGCTCTAACCTCCTTAAACGAGGTTTGGTGGGGGGTTTTTCTCAAAAAACAGAGGGAGGCACCCAATAAATTGCCTCACTGATTCCATTCGGTATCTCTGTCGATGTCGATTGGCCCATCCTGAGGGGAGACCTGACCTTTTCCTCCAGTTCCTTCTGGCTCCTCTCACTATTTCAGCTCTATAAATGCCCAGGAAAGGAGAAAGGTTTAACTCCTAAACCAGAAATTCAAGTGAATGCTCCAAAATCATGGGAAATGCTATGGAAATCTACTAATCCAAAACGATTAAAGCTGGCTGTGATTTGAAATGAAAAGATTTTAAACTAAATTTCCCATGACCAAATGGCCTCGACTCTGTTTTCCCTTGCCCCTGCAATTCTCATCTTTATCTCATCAAACCACTTTAAGAAAAGGTCTAATTAATCCACTTTACATTTTAGGTCATGGCTTTGAAATGCAAGTTCCAACCAAAATGGTTCTGAGCCTCTAAACACTCACGTGGCCAATCTGGAGCTTAAAATCCACACCCTCAACCATCCATCTGGGAATCATTCTAGGTTTCTCCCCTCCTTTTCCACAATTGATTCCACATGTCTGGGCAGGTCCTGATAAACTTCTCAGCTGCCCTCAGCATGAGCTCAAATTTACTAGTGAAGTTCCTCTTCAGCAGGGAAGACCAGAGCTTGGTAATCAACCCTGGTTGATTGCTCGATACGCTCCACGCCGTCCTGGAAGGAGGGGCTGACAGGTACTGTTCGATAACAGACAGACATGTTGCAACACTGCTAGATGGCATTCTGATGTGCAGCCCAGTGATGACATGGAAGACTTTGATTCCCAGACATCCTGACCTCGGAAGCACATATTTGGGGAAGTGATTTGTGGGCATTTAATTGTTCAAGAAAGTAGCTTTTAGTGAGCACTTACTGCGTGCAGAGCAAGGTACTACAACTTGGGAGAGTACAATACAACAGAACTGGTAGATACACTCCCTGCCAACAAGGAGCTTACAACCTAGAAAAAGGTTTGAGAAGCAGCATGGCCTAGTGGATAGAACATGGAGCTGGAAGTCAGAAGGACCGGGGTTCTAATCCTGGCTCTGACACTTTGCCATGTGACCTAAGGGAAGTCACTTCTCTTCTCTGTGCCTTAGTTCCCTCATCCATAAAATGGGGATTAAGACTGTGAGCCCTATGTGGGACAGGGACTGTGGCCAACCTGATTAACTTGCATTTACCCCAGCACTTAGTAAAGTGCCAGGCACACAATGAGCGCTTAACAAATACCATTAAAGAAAATAGAAATATATTACGCCTTATTATCCCACTTGAGCAGGGAAAAGGAGGACTAAATGTGTAGTTGACATCGCATAAAGGTTTAGGGGATGAAAGGGGGGCCAGGTGGGGAGAAGAGGGGTGAGCAGAATTGGAGTCCTGCCACTAGGTTCTGAATCGAGAAGCCATCCTACATCCCAAAGTGGTGTGTCCCTGCACACCCCCAACAAGGTGCAAGTGTGAATGGTTCCTGGGCCCACATGGAAGCAGCCTGAATGAACCCTGTCCCTTTGAGATACACTGGAAACAGCACAAAGAGATCCTGGGGTCTCTGAGTCCCAGAATGTCTTGGAAAATCTTGCCTCACTCACCAGGCCCTTCTGGAGTTTATCCAGCCTAGCCCAAGCTAGCTTCTGGATTTAGGGATCCAGTCAGGGAAACTGGACCAGTCGCCAGGAATGGTTGAACCGGACCATGCTTGTAGAAGTGGTGAGAGTATTTATTGAGTGCCCGCTTGATGTGATGCACTGTAATACACGCATGGGAAGGCCCAACCCAAAGAGATGACAATGTTCCCTACCCAGAAGGAGCTTCTTCTCTAAGCTGGAGTTGGGGTAGTTCTGAGGAACCGTGAGTCTTTAAAATGTAAATCTGATTCCTCCTCTGGGGAAACTGGGAGATGGCAAAAGGAAGGAGGATTACTGTCCATGGTCAAACCACTGAGTCACCAAAAAGCTTCGAGACTTTGGCCAGACTGCTTGCACATGCCATAAGCTTAGGGCATTCACAGCTGGATGAGAAACCTTCCAAATACCCTGTATTTTCCCAAAACATTTTGCCCTCACAACATCCCTATGAGGTGGGGGAAGGCAGATATAATCCCACCCTTTTTACAGTTGGGGAAACTGAGGCCTAGAAAGGCCAAGGTCACAGGACAGGCTAGTGGGGAGAGAACTGGGACTTGAACCCAGGTCACCTAACTCCCAGCCCCAAGCCCTTTCCAATGGCTCTGCTGTGTCTGGACCTGGGTGGGCTTTTTTGAGAGAGTTAGGAAAGAGCATTAAGAAGCTAACTCTCCCTTCATGACTCCAAGGGCTGCATCCCCTAGGACGCAATCAGGCTCAGCAGTTTCAGTGACAATGATGGCATCAAAAACAGAGTGACAAAAAGATATTTAGCAGATAACTGGACAAAATGCAACTAATCCCACCCTGCAGTTCCCTGAGGAATTCTGAAGTTTTGGAAGGACACTCAATCCTGATGGGGGTGGATCTTGAAGAGGAAAGGGGCAGCAGAAACAGGAGAGAGAAACCTCACAACTAGAAGAGAGACAAAACCATGCTCCAGCCAAGCTCCTCTCTTTTCCAATAGTACTTGTTCAGCACTTACTATGTGCCAAGGACTGTAATAAGCCCCGGGGCAGATACAAGATAATTGGGTTGGACACATTCCTTGTCCCACATGGGGTTCACAGTCTAAACTCACATTTTGCAGATGAGGTAACTGAGGCACACAGAAGTGAAATGAGTTGCCCAAGGTCAGTCACACAGCAGACAAGTGGAGGAGTCAGGATTATAACCCAGGTCCTCTGTCACCCAGGCCCACACTCTTTCCACTAGGCCACGCTGCTTCTCAATGTAGGTACTTCCTTTGATTGACATTTCACTGACTCACTGATTGTTTGGCCATCTTAAATGAGAATGCATCTTTCTCCCAGGGCAATGAACAGTGCTAACTATGACGCAGGTTCCTCCGGCACTCTCTGGAATGACATGTGCATATTTGTAAGATGGGCGAGTCTACGCCTTGGTCCTGGCCATCATGACAGCTGTCCCAGGAATGGGGTGACTCTGGGGGCAACGCTCCAGGCATGGCTTGGTAGCCAGAGGAGGAGTACCCTGGGAAGAGTACAAGACGCAAACAGCGACCCACAGCTCAAATTTGCCCCAAATGCTTTTGGGATGATGAAAGTTTTGTGTTTTGGGCTTCCCAACTTGGTGCTCATTTTCACCCCATTTTGCAGATTATGAAATGAACAAAGCAAATTTGCTTTTCAGCTCCATCAGCTAATAGTGCATAACTGTTTGTGTCCTATACACACTATTTCTTTTCTTCTAATTAAACGACTGCAGCTAATGTTCCCATTTGGGTTAATGTATGTAGCACGTGATTCCCCCTCAACCTCTGCTAAAGACAAAAGAGAAAACAGGCTGAAAGTGCCGCAGAAGAGAACAGGATTAGCTGTAAGGAAGGACTTCATTAGAGTGGGGACTCTTTCTTTTTAACTGGCATTTGTTAAGCGCTTACTATGTGTCAAGCACTGTTCTAAGCATTGGAGTAGATAGAACTTTATCAGGTTAGACAAAGTCCCACACGGGGCTCATAGGCTAAGCTGGAACCTCAAACGATACACTGAGGAATCTTTTTGGAGGGTTTAAAAAATAGGCTCTCATGGTTCGGTACTTTTATATTTCAGTACATTGCCTTGTTCATACACTAAGTACTATCCAAGAGGACATTTATTTGCGTATTTTTTTTTAGCATTGGTGCATGTATCGCATCAAAATCCACCAATCATTCAATCAATGGTATTTATTGAGCACTGTGTACAGAGCATGATTAAGTTCTTTGGAGAGCACAATTCAACAGAGTTGGTAGACACGTTTCCTAAAAGGAACTCAAGGCCTAGAGGGGGAGACAGACATTAAAATAAATAACAGACATGTCCATAAGTACTATGGGGCTGAGGGACAAGTGAATAACAAGTGCTTAAAGGGGACAGATACAAGGACAAAAACTATGGGCTTTGTAACTTCCCAGTCCCTCCACCTACAGAGATACAGTAACACCAAAAATTGGTAAGTGATGGGGATGTTTCCAGCCCCTATTCACGCTGGGACTATAATCAACCAATTAATCAGAGAAGCAGAGTGGCCTAGTGGAAAGAACACAGGCTTGGGAGTCAGAGGACCTGGGTTCTAATCCCAACTCTGCCACCTGTCTGCTGTGTGACCTTGGACAAGCCACTTTACTTTTCTATGCTTCAGTTACCTCATCTGTAAAACAGGGACAAATGGGGACAAAGAACGTGAGCCCTATGTGGTACAGGGACTGTGCCTGACTTGAATATCTTGCATCTTCCCCAGTGCTTAGTACAGTGCTTGGAAAGTAGTATGTGCTTAACAAATACAATTGTTATTATTGAGCAGGTATTATGTGCAAAACATTATACTAATAACTTGAGAGAGTACACTACAACAGAGTTTGCAGGCATGTTCCCTGCCCACAGTGAGCTTCCAGAGTACAGCCTTAATTAACCCCAAAACTGAAGACTTGGGCATCCTTAAAAATATATGGAGAGAGTCACTTTTCCTTGAATCTCCAGTCCTGTTGTAATAGGCTGAGGTGGATTCATCTTTGGGTAGAAGGAATCTAAGCAAAGCAAAGCAGAATTTTGCTGCCTCAGTCCATTTTGCCTGCCACTATTCCAACATGGCTAGGCTACATGACCGTTAAGAAAACATGACATTGCTGCTGCTCCAGATCTGCACCCCAAGGCAGCTGCCCGCTTTGCTTGTGTCTAAAGCGAGTCCTGGATCAGAGCTCTAATTACATACTGTGTGTGAAAACAGGAGTGAGGGCCCAGTGTCTCTGAAACTCCAGGTCCCTCCCTTGGACAGCTTTTATAGGGTGCTCTGGCTGGATGCCCAACATGACAGTTCTACCCTTCTCTCTCCATGGCCCCTGGAGGCAAGTAAGTCCAGCTCCAGCCCAGAGGATGGGGGCATGTAGATGGACTGGCCCAGGATCTACTTCCCTCAGGAGAGGCCCCAGGAGCAATCGGCCTCTAACTTTACAATCCCAGAGTCCCTCTGGGCCTGAGCTGGCCACCAGGTGTAGTCTGTTGCAACCTGATTTCCGTGGAGGAGAAGTCAGGGAATGCAGTGCACTTCATCACAGCTGAATTAGAGCTTCCTCTTTCCGGAGCCAGTGGGAGGAAAGAAGAGGCCACAAACTTGGGGATAAAAGGGTGTAACCTACCCTAGTTTGGCCCAACTCCCATCCTCTTCCCTGGCTCAGCCATGATTCCCAGAGGCCAGGCACGGGCCCATGCTGCCCTTTCTAGACGGCTCTCCATGGCTGTCTGAAGATTTAGGCCATATTTGTTTACATCTAGTGTGATGGCCCTAAGGATCCCAAGAGAAGGACCAAGCCTCTTTTTGGCAAGTGTTCTGGGCCAGGTCAGGTGATCCAGGGCTAGACCAAGTGATCCAGAGGCTGCTGTGGATTGGAGCAGATTTCCCTAGGGCGGGGCTGGATCCTGACCTCTGAAGGCAAGAAGGGAGCAGAAGGAATTTAGAGATTGGTGGCTTTTGCCTTGCCCCATTTTCTTACTGCAGTTGACATTATAAACTTTCTGCCCTTTCAAAATACAGGGAAAAAAAATCTCCAAAAAGTTTCAGAGACCCAGCTTTCAACGGCAAAGATAATAATAATAATAATAATAATGGTATTTGTTAAGCACTTACTATGTGCCAAACACTGTTCTAAGCACTGGGGGGATACAAGGTCATCAGGGTGTCCCACGTGGGGCTCACAGACTTCAACCCCATTTGACAGATGAGGGAACTTAGGCACAGAGAAGTGAAGTGACTTACCCAAGGTCACACAGCTGACAAGTGGCAGAGCTGGGATTAGAGCTCATGACCTCAGACCCCCAAGCCCAGACTCTTTCCATTGAGACATGCTGCTTCTCTAAATGATAACCATCATGATAAAATGATAACCATTTTGCTCCCATCTCTGCCTGCTCCATTCGTTAGGGGCATCGATCATATGTCTTGGGCCATTTCAGATGGGCCACAGGCACCAAGAGAAACTGAAAATGAAATGGAAATCTGCATTCGGAAATTCTTCATTGTGTAGTTCCGGCAATTAAGCAATTGATCTTCCTTTATTCTATGTGAAACTTTTGAATTATACCTATTTTTACCAAACCACATCCTCTGCACTTTCAGAAGACAATCTGCTTTATCTCCACAGACTAAGCACAGAGAAATGCTGAATACAGTGTAACCTAACCAGTCTGCAATAAGAGGAAGGACTCCCAATTTATGGGAAAACGATTGCCAGAAGAGGAGCCAGTGGAGTAACACATATCGTTTCAAAGCCCAGGAAACAATAGCTTTTTTCTCCTTATACTGCTAAGATAATTTGAAAAGGGTCTTTGGACACTGCACTCCCATGAAAATCTTTAACATTTCAATCAGAGCATGTTGACTGAACTGAGGAGTAGTGGAAATATTACCATTTCACTAGGGAGAAAATAAACAGATGTGAAATGCTCCAGCTGCTTAAGGAATAAGTGGGGGTGGGAGACACAGGCTCCTTTAGTTCCTGAAACCAGGATTACAGGTTCCTGCTTTGCTAACTCAAGCCTATAAAATCCAAGGAGGGTTGCTGACTCGTCCGTGTAAAATACGTGGAATTTCCTAAGATCTGCAAGGAAGTTTAAAGGGCACTATTTTTATTTGATGTCCGAATACCATGACAATAAAAATTTGACAATCTCTATTAACTTGGTAAACAATAACAACCCTCGGTGGACTAATTTTGCAGACAATTTGCTCACAGCAACTTGCGGGGTGGCGGGTTGGGGGGGACATCAGATGAGACGGTACAGAAACTAAAAATATCCTCTGGCAGTTTTGCTTCAATATCTCATAAAGCCCCAGGGCTTCTTACCTTTTGTCTGTGCCCCTGGTTTTGCTGGACTTGGCTGTTCCTGGCAGTCAAAACCAACGGGGTTCCTCAGTCAGCACAGAGCTGCATTCCGGCCTGAACCTTTCGGCCGGAATCAGAGCCAGGCGGCCTCCGAGGCCATTTCCACCCAGGGATGTCTTCGGGTCAAATCTTCCCGGCTCCCTAGGCCCCAGCTGAGTTTATCAAGCCCTCCCCCCTCTCAGCCAGCTGTTCTCATGGCCCGTCCTTCGTCCCCCGATCACTGATCTGTCGCGAGGCTGGTCTCCCCGGTCCTGCTCTGCTCCTCACGGCTCACCACTCTGCAGTGCCAGAGAAACGCCCCCGCGGACGTTCCCACTTGTGGAACAGGCTCCGCTGCTGTGGCTCCACCCTGCTGCCACCCCAGCTCAGGTGAGGCTTTTCTGCTCAGCAAACACACCCCCTTTCCTCCCCTCACCGTAAATCTACAGTGACCTTCACACCACTCTGTATTTCGGTTGGCATTGATTGCTTTAGGGTTCCAACTCCTGAGCCAAGCGGCAGGAGGAGCAATTTATACAAAGGGCAGGAGTCCCTGTCCAAAGGAGGTAAGAAACGTTAATGAGCAAACAGGAAGCTAAAGCAAGCAGAAGGCTGACTCACTAGGTCACACACAGAAACACACAAAAGGGACTTTCTCATCCCTTTCCAGCCCGGCACTGTAACTGGGCAGGGAACCGGATTCCGGTAGCTTTCTGCCAATGGACCCTTGCAGACAGAAAAGCCCTTCCACAGTCCAGATGTGACTTTGGAGCAACCCGGAGGTTGTTCATGCTGCTCCCCGGGCTCCAAGTTCACTTTTTTACCTTACTTACAAGAGCAGTTATTCATTAGCAGCTTTGACTAGCGTCCACTATGTTGGTCTACAGTATAGTTCCAAAGTACAGTTCCTTAGTATTGGTGAGCAGAATTACGCTGAAATTTTAAAACCAATTTGCCTATTTCCAGACTATCTGGTAGGCACACTGTTTAGCTGGCCTGAACACCACCACTGATTTGCATTAAAAAAGGAGTATATTTAATAATAATAGTTATCATGGCATTTGTTAAGCGCTTATTTTGTGCCAGGTACTTTTCTAAGCGCTGGGGTGAATACAAGAAAATCAGGTTGGACACAGAACCTGTCCCATATGGGGCTCACAATCTCAATCCCCGTTTGACAGTTGAGGTAACAGAGGCACACAGAAGTGAAATGACTTGCCCAAGGTCTCACAACAGACAAGTGGCAGAGCCATTTAGCGATTAGTACAGTATGCTGCACACCATAAGTGCTCAACAAACACTACTGATTGATTAGGGAAGAAGTGGGCAGGTCAAACTGTGGGAAGAGAATGAAGGGTTTACTCATTACACAAAGCTACTTTCACGCAACATTTTTGTTTCTTCATAATCTGGAGTAAAAACCAAGTTTGACTATATTGTATCCCCCTCCCAAATTACTGCCTTTGAAACTGTCCTTGGCGTGTTTTAATATCTTCTAAGTTTACAGAGAGGAGATTATCACTTTTAAACTAAAAGCAGATAATATTGCACTGGCTTTTGCACTGAAAGGAAAATCATTATTTACTGCCTCTCCCGTAAATTCGGAGGGAGAGAGTAGTTTTGAAATCCAGAAGACAATCCTGATGACCAAGAAAGAGGAGAAATTTACTGGAGGATTCCAGAAGGAAGGATTCCAGATCAGAACACATGTTACAAGTAAGATGGTATCATTTTGCTGATTGGGGCAGCTGGGGACTCAAGGATCTTGTTCTACAGCTATTCAGACTCTTGGATTCATTCAGAAAGTGGAGAATGCAAAACCAAGTTTTTTTTCATAGCTGTACTACTAAATGCCCTAACCCTTGGTCAGAAAAAGTGGCTGGGGGAGGGGGAAAGAAAGAATACTGCAGTCACACCCATTTCCCTCAAGTCACCTGATGAGGGCAAATTCCACATACTTCACAGCACTGAAATCCCTTATTAATTCACAATCCTCCACTGGCAGGCAACTCCCAATTATGATTCCTGACTTGAGAGAATATTTCTGTCTCTGAATGGAACACATCCAGTTCTCGTAGGACATGTTCTTATAAAAATTCCGCATTAAGGAAAACTCATATGTAGCATTCCCTATGCCTGACGCTGCCAGCATATGTACAAGTTGTTAATTCTGACAAGCATTACCCAGACAAGCTCGTGTTGTTGGACAAACGTCCATTCATTCCCTAACACGGTTCGAGCAAAACTGCAGAGCAAAAACATGCATTTAAAAGAATTAATCTACTTGCACAATGAAACCAGAAATCTGAAGTCATACCTTTTAGAGATTCCTTACTAACAAGTCGCTGAAAGATGAAAGTTCAGTGCTCGATGCAATGGGTTGCCCTCAGCAGGTCCTTTGTTACTCTAAGGGGGCAAGAGGGGGTTTAGAAGGTGACATCACCCTGGAACCACCAACTTTCACTCTCAGGATAGTCATGGAGTCTACATCAGATAGATACTCTGCTTTAAGGAAGGCGATCACACTTTCAAGGTCTCTGTTCTACCACCAAAAAGGCCTAAGGCAGGGCCCATTGAGGCCCCATTTTTGGCCAATGGAGAGAGACCACTAAGTCAAAGTGGTGATGGAGCAAGATGGCAGGTGGGGGTTTGGGGTTCAAGTCTTGCTGGAAAGTCCTATTCAGTCCCAGCTCCAGGATGGGCTGATACAAACAGGGCAGCTGCTGGAATCCCTGCTGTTTCTAATTTACAGTGTTTCGATCCACTCTGGGATACACTGCCACTTCTGCCCAGTGGCAAAATGACCCAAAATAGGGAAGGTCACCTGGGGTCACCAGAGGAACCCCAGTAGAAGCAGAATGGTTTTGGCTAAATTGACCCTTCCAGTGCCAGTCTGCAGGGAAGAAGCAGAAGTGGCAGAAATGGAGGAGGAAGTAAAGTCTTATCCCTTTTATTCCTCTTCCTGCCTCTCTCCTTTCTCCTTTCCCAACCTCTTCCCCTTCTCCATTTCCCTCTTTTATCCCCTTCTTTCCCCTCCTTTTCCCCTCCTTTACCCTCTGTCACTCTACTTTCCCCCATTTCCCCTCTCTCTGTCTTCCCATTTTTTGCACATCCCCACCACTGGAGGCCTGACTGCTAAGGTGACCAGAAATTTGGTACCAAAGTTACTCAAAAGACAACCTGGTTAGAAAAAAACTGGGTTCTGCTCAATCAGTTTGCTCTTTAATTTGGCTGTCTCTTTCAGCAATTTTACAACCTAGAGCTGCTCAAAGGCTGGTAAGTAGCTCTACAGAGGCTTTTACAAAAGGCTAGGGCAAATTGCACCTGGGCACTTGGTAAATATTTCAGAGTTAAACTACTTCCCTAATAAGGAAGGAAAAAGAACCACTGAAAGACACGGTAGGTTGAGAGTGCTTAGGGACAAATGCCCTCTATTAAAGTTATTTTCCTTTAATTCTACCCAGCTCTCCAGCTTTGGTGTTGGAGGCCAATGCGCAGCCCTTTTTTAAATTTTATTTTTTATGGGAATTTGTTAATCACTTACTATATAGATACAAGCTAATCAGATTGGACACAGCCCATGTCCCACATGGGGCTCACAGTCTTAATTCCCGTTTTATATATGAGGTAACTGAGGCACAGAGAAGTGAAGTGACTCACCCAAGGTTAAAGAGCAGACAAGTGGCAGAGCTGGAAATTACAGCCCAGACCGGTGCTCTATCCACTAGGTCACAGTGATTCTCCAAATTTGTCTAAATTTCTGACAGCATAGGGCAAGAAAAGGGATACCAGATCTACTCGAATAACCTTCCTAAATTATCGAGTTAGATTTGCTTCTTCATTGAGAGAATGGGGTTTGGAAGGCACCCATAGTATGGGTTACACAATTGGATCTGTGCCCTTTGGGCATTTAGCATTTGCCCCACAGCATGTATGTACATACCTATAAATTATATATTATAAATTACTGTTTATGTTAATGTTTATCTCCCCCTTATGGCTGTAAGCTTGTTTGAGAAGGGAATGTGCCTACCAACTCTGTGGCAATGTACTCTCCCAAGCACTTAGTACAGTTCTCTGCAAACAGTAAGTACTCAGTAAACACCATTCATTCATTCAATCATATTTATTGAGCGCTTACTGTGTGCAGAGCGCTGTACTAAGTGCTTGGGAAGTACAGGTCGGCAACATATAGAGATGGTCCCTATCCAATAACAGGCTCACAGTCTAGAAGGGAGAGACAGACAACAAAAGATGAAGACAGGTGTCAAAACTGTCAGAATAAACAGAATTACAGCTATATGCACATCATTAATAAAATAGAGTAGTAAATATGTACAAGTAAAATAAATAGAGTAATAAATATTTACAAATATATACAAGTGCTGCGGGGAGCGGAAGGGGGTAGGGCAGAAAAAAACACCACTGACTGGTTTGGAAGCAATCAGATTAAAATGTTTTGAAACACAAGACTGGGGATAGAAGTTGACAGAGCCTACCCATGAGGAGAATATTTTTGATATGCAAATTTTGACTGCATCCTTCAAATGCATCGTATACTCCCTACAGCATTGTGGGCATTCAAATTACACATCTACCCTGTCCCCATCTCTTGCCACTACTGCAGTTTAGCAAGTCGCTTCAGGTTTAGAGTTGCATTTTATAGAAGTTGGTTTTATATGATCACATTATAAGTCTTCCTCTACACTGTAAACTTGTTGTGGGCACAGAATGTGTTTGTTGTATTGTACTCTCCCAAGTACAGTGCTCCACACACAGTAAGCATTCAATAAATACAACTGAATGAATGGCTTTGTTTTTTAATCACCCTTTTGATGCTTTCCCTCAATTTTCTAAGTGGTTGCTTATCAAAAATAAAACCCCTACCAAACAAATTGTCAACTAATACGAACTGAACACAAAGCCCTTTGCAAAACGTCCATTTTGGAGGAAAATGCAATGTTTGCTTGCTGACATATGTATCTGATTTTTCTCTTCAAATATTTTTTAACAATTTTAAGAAAACCCAACCAAGCAGATTTGAGGTTTCCCTAGGGTTGCATTTTCCCTGCCAATAACTAATGAAGACAACTTCCCAAGAAATTTCTTTTAAAAGTACTCATGTGAAATAAATGTTAGACAGTTGGAGAAAATTATTTCCAGTATATTCATATTCTCTCTCTCTCTCTTTTGGACATTCAAGAAAATAGACTTCTGGGGCCATTATGGATGCTGGAGCACATATAAACTGAAAGAGGAGCCCCATGGCCTATTGGAAAGAGCATACGACTGGGAATCAGGAGGCCACCTAAGACTGTAAGCTCACTGTGGGAAGGAAAGGTGTCTGTTATAGTATGATATTGAACTTTCACAAGCACTTAGTACTACTGGCCTATTGTGTGACCTTGGGAAACTCAGCTTCTCTGAGACTCAATTTCCTCACCTAAAAAATGGGGATAAGAGCTCATGTACTACATCAGGGACTATGTCCGACCTCAAAATCTTGTTTCTACCTCAGTGCTTAGTATATTAGTTCTTTATAAGTGTCATTATTAAGTTCAGGACCCACTTTTGGGCTAACTGATCTGGGAAAAACCAACAAAGTGTATCCCTGATTTTTCAAAGACTGACGACTGTATTCAAGTTTGTAAGTTGCCAAGGGCCTTTTACGGAACTCAAATCACCCTGCCTTTTGGAAAGGGAAGAGACCCAGGGGCTAAGACTCACAGAAATGAACGTGGCCTAGTGGAACAAACATGGGCACAGGCCTGGGATTCAGAAGGTCATGGGTACTAATCCCAGCTCTGCCACTTGTCTGCTGTGTGACCTCTGGCAAGTCACTTCATTTCTCCGTGCTTCAGTTACCTCATCTGTAAAATGGGGATTGGGACTGTGAGTCCCTCATGGGATAGGGACTGTGTTCAACAATCTGCTTGCATCCACCCCAGTGCTTAGTACAGTGTCTGGCACATAGTAAGCACTTAACAAATTATTTTTGGTAAAGAGTTTGGAGGGGAAGGACAGTCATGTTAAAACAGAGCATTTGAGAGCAAAGTGACCATGCCTTGAAGCCTCAAACTCTTCTCCTTTGCTCTGGATCCACGAAGCACCTATGTCTACAGCACAGAAGGACATTACTGACCCCAGCCAAGCAAACGTTGCTTACTCAGGCCCTCTGGGGTGGACAGGGGATCAAGATGAGGATTTATAATGGGAAAGGAGACAAGATACATTTATCAGATGAGGGACTTCATTTCAAATTACTGTACTAGCAAAGGTTGAAACAAAATCCTTTGTAAAATAACTGGATAGTCAAAACCTAGACTCCCCCAATATTGGGAAGCATTTTCTTCCTGAGCTAGAGAATATGTAAACCAGCTGGCTGTTACACCTTGAGGATGTTTAATAATCACTGGGCCAGATTACTTTGGGCCTAGGTTACTCCCGGGGAGTAAGTATGGCCACCTGGTCTGTTTAATAAATCGCTGGCAAAATCATACATCAATGACCCAAAAGAGTGATCTGAACTTCCAAAAAAACTCCAACATACTCTCATAGAGTGGCTTAAGCTGCCTAATTTTGAAATCCATTTTTTTATCTGTTAATGGGAAGATGAGGAAACATACCCCAAAATACAATGCCTTTTCAATAAATGTCAAAATTCACTCCAAGAATGCAAACACCTAGGCTAGGAAAAAGTCCTTGTCTGGAATTGCCATGCTTCAGGATGGCTGACTGAACCATGCCTCCACTCCCCTTCTCGCTGCAGATTTCACATCAAGCAGGAATCTTATCCTTCATTCTCTTCCCCAGCCACTGACTCAGTCAGGCTTGGATGGAAGCCAAGGTCTGGGGATCCTTTCGGGGAGAAAAGCATTGATCACCATGATGATGGAAACTGTCTAAAGGCCCAGAAAACCTGGGAAAACAAAGGGAAAAAAAGCACTTCTTGGGGAAGGGTCCTGACATTTCCTTCTAATGATGTGGTGTGGCCCGCCTAGCCTCTGCAATGGATTTTCCATTAGCACTTTCATAAATTACTGAGGTTGGTTTCACCTGAGAGCCCAGAGGTGTGGAGAGTTGCAGCCAAGCATGGCCTAGTGGAAACAACATGGGCTTGGGAGTCGGAGGCCCTGGGTTCTAATCCTAGCTCCTCCACTGGTCTGCTGTGTGACCTTGGGTAAGTCGCTTAACTTCTCTGTGCCTTGGTTACCTCATTTGTAAAATGGGGATTGAGACTGTGAGCCCTATGTGGGATAGGGACTATGTCAGACCCAATTATCTTGTATCTACCCCAATGCTTAGTACAATGCCTGGCATATAGTAAACTCAAATACCACAACTGTTATTATTACTTTGCCAAAAGCACCTCTTTGAACCTCTCTGTTCCACACGAGGCTCAGGGAAATGAAGTGAGAGCCATAAGCTTACTGACTTGTTTCCCCACTGGCTCATAAGGGAAAAGGCCCCACTCCTCATTATCACCTCATTAATTTGCATATCTTGGGGCAACATTTGGGATCAGTGGGATTCACTTTGCTCTTCTCAGTAACCAGCTGGAGATCATCAGTTCCGGAGTCCTGCTTGAAAGCAGTCATAAAGCCCTCAGGATTGCATTTTAGTGGCTCTGATTAAATGGAGTGAGAGTTAACCCAAGGGGCTGTGTGGGTCAGATCCATAAAACAAAATAATATTTATTGGGTATAAGACCTGAACAAGGACCCTATGGATCCAGATACTCAATGCTGTGGTGGCTCAGAGAATGGTTTACTAAGATGCACTGCCAAGGAGAGATCATATATAAGAGGGTCTCTGGGAGAAGGAGCTCCTAAAATAGACTGAAACTGAACAGAACATAAAAGAAGCATGGACTAGTAGAAAGAGCACAAGGCTGGGAGTCAGAAGACCTGAATCCAACCTGATCAACCTGTATTTACCCCAGTGCTTAGAACAGTGCCTGACACATAGTAAGCGCCTAACAAATCCCATAAAACAAATGCCATAAAACACACAAAATCAAAACACCAAAATTAGCCAGTGGCACAGCACTCAACCTACTTGCTTGAGATGACTAGAAAGGAGAATCTGAAGGCTTAGAAATTGTGCTATAAAGTAAGTTGGTTTGATACCATACAAACCCATTCTTGATAACTTGCAATGACTGCTTCCGAGTTATGCTTGCATTTAAAGAAATCAAGTTGCAAAATGAAAGCCTCAGCTCTTTCTGTGTCTTTTACAAGAAACTATTAGAACTGCCATCCAAAGACAAACATGCAAGGCATGCTGCATCCAGCTTGAGGAGGTTTCTTGCATTTACTCAGTAGTCCCATTCAAATGATTTGCTTTAGTGAACCCAGTGATGTACTTATTGAGACTGAAATATAATCACCATCAATCTCATGAGCATTAGTGCTTACTGGGTCAGTAGTTAGACACTGTAATAGTAATACTTCTTGTATCTGTAAAGTGCTTACTACGTGCCAGACACAGTCCCTGTCCTCACACAGGGCTCACAGTCTTAATCCCCATTTTACAGATGAGGGAACTGAGGCAAGAGAAGTGAAGTGACTTGCCCAAGGTCACACAGCAGACAAGTGGCGGAGTCGGGATTAGAACCCATGACCTTCTGACTCCCAGGTCCGTGCTCTATCCACTAGGCCATGTTGCTTGCTAATTAATAAATTCATTCAATTGTATTTATTCAAATTAAATAACAATAATAATAATAATGATGGCATTTATTAAGTGTTTACTATGTACCAAACACTGTACTAAGCACTGGGTAGATACAAGATCATCAGGTCCCACATGGGGCTCACAAGTCTAAGGAAGAAGAACATGAATTGAACCCCCCTTTTGCAGATGACAGAACTGAGGCACAAAGAAGTTGAGTGACTTGCCCAACATCACAGTTTGCAGCTTTGTTTTTGAATCTGCCTCTTGGTGCTGGTGGAGTCTTCCCAGTATTGACATATGCTGAAGATAACCGCTCTTAGGTCTTTAGAGGAGTGTGGCAGAGCTGGAACTAGAACACAGGTTCTCTGATTCTCAGACCTGTCCTCTTTCCACTGGGCCATGCTGCTTTTCTAAGTTAAAGAGTAACAGAGATATGATCCCCACCCTTCAACATCAGCGGTATTACTGAATCAATTATTTGATAATATAGCTTTCCATTACACGTTTTGAATAAAATTCTATTGAGGAGCTGGGGACGGCTCTTGCCCCAACAAATGGTTGGAGCCCCCAACAAATGGTTGGAACACTTGGCAGTACTAGAAGAAACGTTATGTTTGATGTCAGTCAAACATAAGTTTTGGCAAAGTCAAGGTTCTTTGGGAACACCCCACCCCGACATTACAGAAAGAACTGAGTAAACTGAGTACAGGTGTGCTTGAGCCTCGATTCCCCTTCAGCCTCTGGGAGAGGGGGAGTACAGACCTTAGTTTTAGCAGTGCTTACTGGAGCCCTCTGGGAGCCAACTTGGGGCTCAAGGAGTTTACTTTAGGAATTTGACAAATCCCGTGCCCCTCTGTCCACATCCCAGCTCATAATTGGCTGAGAGACCTAGAGTGGTTACCTTCGGCACAGTCCAATACCGGGAAGACTCCACCAGCATCAAGAGGCGGATTCAAAAACAAAGCCACAAACTGAGATACAAGTGTTCAAAAGAACCAACACAACTGACCAGCAAAGGACTATTTTACCTACCCAGATGATGAATTGCTCATTCATTCAATCACATATAAATATATATATATACATATATATATTGAGCTCTTACTGTGTGCAGAGCATTGTTCTAAGTGCTTGGGAAATACAATTCAGCAACAGAGACAATCCTTGCCCACAACGGACTCACAGTCTAGAAGGCACACTGATGTCTTCAAATTATAGGCATTAATACGACTTTGCTGTCAGTAGAAAGAGCACTGAGCATACAGAAGACACACATCCATACAAGCTGATGTATGGGCTTTGTCTAAGAAATAAATGTAGTGATTTCATGTTTTTCATTAGTGCTCCATAATACTGCCCTGGTGTCCTGCCCCCGACTGTCATTTCTTTCAGGCTGAAACACTGACCAAGATGGGGGGGGGGGGGGGGGGGGGGGGAGGGGTAGGGGCGCGCGCGCGCGTGTGTGTGTGTGTGTGTGTGTGTGTGTTCGCAACAGAAGCACTGACCAAAAATCACTAACAGGCTCCTACAATGCAGACAATCCAAACACAGTGATCAGCGGGCAGAGCAAAAGTTTGGATCACTGGTACATTCCTCAGCAACCTTCTTTGGTGAGCTGACAGTTGGTAACAGTAAACTTAAATGTCTTAAGGATGAGCTGCAAGTGAATATGATGCAGAGAAATCTTTAATTTAGACAGCTAAAGAACCACAGTGCCTGCCAGACCTGCTGGAGTGCAGAGGTCTGGGAGGTAGTGACAAAATGGGATCTTGAGTGGCTCCCATTGAGGCCAAATGCCTGGGTCAGACAAAAGGAGGACCTTCAATATTTCAGCATGAGTACGCCCTGCACTGCAACCACACTGGGATGGAGGAAACAGCCCCCTCCCCCACCTCATGCCCACTTCCCCTCTACCTTATTCACTACTCATTCACTCATTCAATTGTATTTATTGAGCACTTACTGTGTGCAGAGCATTATCAGACCCCCAGTCCAGACAGAAACATTGCCACCAAGGGACACATAAGGGGATTAATGATGTGTATATATCTATAATTCTATTTATTTATAATGATGCTACTGATGCCTGTTTACTTGCTTTGATGTCTGTCACCGCCCTTAAAGACTGAGCCCGTTGTGGGCAGGGATTGTCTCTATTTGTTGCTGAATTGTACTTCCCAAGTGATTAGTACAGTGCTCTGCACAGGGTAAGCACTCAATAAATATAATTGAATGAATGAATGAATGAATTAGGGACTCGGTTCACCCCTGACCTCAATCTTCTTAAGGAGCTGCCAAAGAAACTCCTAGAAGCATTAGGTCAGAAACACTTCAATCAATCCATCAGGATTTATTGAGCACCTACTGTGTGCCTAGCATTGTTCTGTTCTGAGCACTTAGGCAAGAAGAGTAGACTTGATCCCTGCCCTCGAGGAGGTTACAATTGAACAGATGCTTGTCTCTGCCTGCCCTGCATCTGATCATCAGGCCCTCTGTACTGTGACCCTGGACACATAGTGCTCTTTACCATCATCAACAGCTCCTACTGGGAGCCAAACATTGTACTAGATGCTTGGGGCTATAAAGCCAAAGTAAAAGACATGCTCCCTGCTCCCAGAGAGCTTACAATCACTTAGGACTTCCACCATGCCTGAATTAAAACATGGGAGCAGTATTCTGGGGGGCTCCCTTCTCCCCACAACTGCAGCCTTGGAATAAGGAGCTTTAAACCCTATTTTAACTCCCAGCAATACTTAGCAATGGGAACCACAGATAAGTAAAGGTCCCAGAGGAAAAATGGAGTCTCAATCTTCATACTGAATTTGTCCTCCGGGAGGGGATCACCATCCCTGAGACCCAAAAGGGCATTTTCCCCAGTGTGTCTTACCCCTGTCATCACCTCACTTTTAAATTGCTCCCCTACAGGTATGTATGCCAATGGAGGACCGCCATTTATTCTAGCTGCATTTGTCTTCTTTCAAGATCTTGCTGGGAAAATTCATCAACACATTCCCAGAAATTGGAGCGCAGTTATTCCATAAACCTAGTCCATTCAGGTGAAAGCACTATTAACACAGAGCTTTATCTTCTCCTTTCCGCTCCACTTCCTGGCAGAAAGCATATCTGGAAAGATGTGGCTGTTGCTGTTAAAAGCAACAGCAGAGATAATGATAATAATAATAATAATAATAATAATAATGGTATTTGTTAAGCACTTACTATGTGCAAAGCACTGTTCTAAGTGCTGGGGAGGTTACAAGGTGATCAGGTTGTCCCACGGGGGGCTCACAGTTTTAATCCCCATTTTACAGGTGAGGTAACTGAGGCACAGAGAAGTGACTTGCCCAAAGTCACACAGCTGACAGTTGGCGGAGCCAGGATTTGAACCCATGACCCCTACTCCAAAGCCCGTGCTCTTTCCACTGAACCACGCTGCTTGACAACATAACTGAAGTCTGAGAAGCAGCATGCCCTGGTGAAAAGAGAAAAGGCCTGGGAGCCAGAGGACCCGGGTTCTAATTCTGGTTCCAGCACCTGTCTGCTGAGTGACCTTGGGAAAGTCACTTCACTTCTCTGGGCCTCAGTTACCTCACCTGTAAAATGGGGATTAAGATAGTGAACCCCACGTGGGCCATGGATTGTGTCCAACCTGATTAGCTTGTACCTACCCCAGCACTTACTACAGTGCCTGGCACATAGTAAGTGCTTAACAAATACCATTAAAAAATGCTTAAAGAACTGCCGAGTAAAGTTACTTTTGCCATGTGTTGCTAAACCCCTTGCTGTTAAAGGAAGTCATATGCTATAAACTCTGTTCAATCAAATCCTTTCTGCTTTAGCAAGGAGGCTTCTGCATTTGTCTACCAGGTCTCCAGATAAACACAGAAAAATGAGGTACTGGTAAGAGTGCTCGCATTAATGTTCAAAATACCGATACTGCCTTAGAAATGTAAACACAATAAGTAATGATTCATTAATGATAGTTAATCTTCTCACAGTGTGCTGTATTTTGAAAGCATTTCACTTGAAATCTGCTTGATGCCACTGAGAAGTATTTTTTTCCCTTTTCCCAATGAACAGAAACACAGAAACCAAATGATGTGTCCATCAAAGCCACACAGCAATTCAGAAGTGGAGCTGGGATCGGATTTCTGCTCCTGCTTGCTTCTCCTTACTCCCCTAACCTTGTAATCCAATAAAAGGCAATTTGCAATCAACAGTGAAATGGCATCTCCTCATTTCATCACATTTTTTGAACATAGGTTATCTCACTCCAGCTGCAAACCTGAATTGGGTAAACATTCAAATATGGGTTAAAGGATGATTATTACTATGACATGTGTTAGGCTTTGTATTTGGACATACAGCATTACATTAATAAACCAATTGTGGAGAATGGGCTCTACCTGAGCACAGCTGGGATTGGTTGGGAGCCTCTGAAACGCATGCAGAACCTGGCTTTACACTATCCATCTCCAAATCTTCATGCAATTAGAGAAAGGGGAAAAAACAGAAGGCAAAAGAGAGGACACAAGCTTAATTAGAGGTACAATAGTTGTAGAGACCAAAAAGTTGATTTGCAGAGAAATTAATGCCAAGGGCAATCTTAACAGGGTGGGCCTATCAAGGGTGGGGGTGGTCATATCCCAGGACCCAGAAGTCCTCTGTCCACCAGTCAGTCAGTCAGTTAACAAGAATTCACTTAGTGCAAACTACACTAAGTGGGTCTAAGGAATTCTAGAGTACGTGGAACTTTTCAGTCAATTGTATTTACTGGGTGCTTACTGTGTGCACAGCACTGTACTAAGTGCTCAGGAGCGTACAAGGTAACACAGAGTTGGTAGTCATGTTCCCTGCCCACAGTGAGATTACAGTTCATGGACTGTAAACTGGAGAGTTTTCCCTTCTTCCATCACTCTAACTTCCCACATTATTTTTTTCTTACTTTTTTACTCCCCAATCTAGACTGTAAGCGCCTTGTGGACAGGGACCATGTCTACCAATCCCAAGCACTGCACTCTCCCAAGCACTTAGCACAGTGCTCTGCACACAGTAAGCACTCAATAAATACCATTGATTGATTAATTTCTCCTTCTCTCTCCCCTGCCTGCCTCCTCTCTCACCCTCCACTTTTACTTCTCCACCTTTTGGGTTATTTACTTTTGCAGTACATTACAGGTAGCTATTACATCCCCTCTGTAAGCTCTCCAGCGGTTTCAAGAGGGACATGGGGATCCAATATCCCTGCAACAGCTCCAGGATACTTCCCTCCTCTGAATTAGGGTCTGGGAAGCCATTTGGCCTAGTGGAAAAAGCATGGCCCTGGGAGTCAGAGGACCTGAGTTCTATTCCCACCTGCTGTGTGACCTTCAAAGTCACTTAATTTCTCTGGGCCTTAGTTTCCTCAACTGTAAAATGGAGAGCCAAAACCTGTTCTCCCTCCTACTTAGACGTGAGCCCCATGTGGGACAGGGACTGTGGCTGACCTGGTTTACTTGTATCTACCCTAGTGCTTACGATTGTGTCTGATGCAAAGCAAGCTCTTAAAAATGACCACAAATAAAATATTAAACAATAATAGGGATGGTGCAGCCAGGAACCTGTTGTTAGGGGAGCATGACTTGAGGTCACAGCCAAAGTGGTTATATCTCCTGAACTTTTCAATAGCTACATCATGGGGAGGGGCTTCTACCTTCTCTATATTAAGAGATTACTGTAGGTGGAGGGTTCTGATGACAACAGTAAGCACGGTGGCAGCTGTTTTAACTACTAAAGCTGGCTTTTTTAGTGGAAAAAAAAGATCCCCAACAAGATGGATTGAAAATGGTTGGTGACAATAAGGAGAAAAGTTTCACACTGCTAATGTCAAGTTAAAAATTCTGATTTCAAAAACCTACTTCCAAAAATAGGGGGGTTTTTAGTTACAATCTTAATGTAATGTAGCAAAATACCAGGAATCAATCAATCAAACTGGGACATTTATTTAGTGCTTACTATGTGCTGAGCACTGTACTAAGCACTTGGGAGAGTACAATATAAAAGAGTTGGTAGACATGTTCCCTGCCCACAATGAGCTTATAGTCTAAAACGGGGTGACAGGCATTAAAACACCTTTTTAAACACCCAAATAATAATAATGGCATTTATTAAGCGCTTACTATGTGCAAAGCACTGTTCTAAGCTCTGGGGAGGTTACAAGGTGATCAGGTTGTCCCATGTGGGGCTCACAGTCTTCATCCCCATTTTACAGATGAGATAACAGAGGCACAGAGAAGTTAAGTGACTTGCCCAAAGTCACACAGCTGCCAAGTGGCGGAGCCGGGATTCAAACCCATGACCTCTGACTCCAAAGCCCGGGCTCTTTCCACTGAGCCACGCTGCTTCCCCAAATGACCATGGAAATGGAGATGGTAGTGACTCTAGAATGGATGGCCCAAGTTGCTGCGAAAAGGAATTCACAACAATGCTGAGTGAACTCCAGAAGACGGTAACTAGTACAAACTTACCACCACTTGAAAGTTCTAGCTTTGGATGACTTTTTAGTGGGAATAGGAAGATTCATGGGGAAGAACACTTTCTCCTACCATTAGATGAGGAGCTGGGCTGGGAAACGTCTGAACTTTCATGGGTGTCAATCCCTGAGCCAAAAGAGCTGGAAAAGACCAGTTTTGTTACTGAGGGGCTGGTTCATTCCAGGACATCTTGGCCACTAAGGGCCAAGGGACTGGGAGTCAGGAGACAGTTTCTAGTCACTGGCCTGCTCTGTGAGACTAAAGGCAAGTCACTTAGTCACTTTGGGCCTCAATTTCCTCATCTGTAAAATGGAGATAAAATACCTCCGCACATGCTCTCTCTCTCTCTCCCCAAAGTTCCCCCAACCTACCCCCTCAACCCGACTGTGAACCTCGTGTGGGGACAGGGAATGTGTCCCATTTATACCAGCACTTAGCACAGTGCTTGGCACAAAGGGAGCATTTAATAAATAGCATCATTACTAGTATTATTGGTCTAGCTTCCAGGAGCCTGGAGCCTCAAGTTCCCCTTGGAACTGACTTGGGCTCTCCAGAGCCCGTGAGAAAAGGGATGACCTACGGATGAGCCAGAACTTTGGGGCCAGCCTCCGACTAGCGCTGAACCCCTCTGCCCAGCCTCTCACCCACTTCAAACTCTCCTCTGGAGCCTGTGAAACTTCTAGGCAATCGTCTTTAGCTTCATGTTGTTATAGCCCATGCCACAGCAGAGTGGGGGCGAAGAGAAGAGGAATCTGCTCCTTTGTTAAAAATAAACGCTGCAAAAACCAGTTACCATGGAAACCAGGTTGGTAATTTGCTAATTATAATCTTTTTCATCATTTTTTCTCACAAAGGAATGATTTTTATTTTCACATGGAAAAACCTGAGTGGCAATGTTTCACTTGACTAGGTTGTCTATTCTTTTCTCCACTCCAGGGCCCCTGAGACTGGGAGCATTTCAAAGTTGACACTTCAGATGTCACTTAGAAACCACAGATGAAGTACTATTCACTGCCCTATCACAAAAAAAAGAAAAAGAAAGGAAAAGAAAAAAGCCGATCAATGTTAACAAAAGTCTAGGAGGAAGATAAGGGTCTTTTGAACGCATTCTTTCCCACAAAAAAATGACGCCCTGAAAGGGAGGAATTATTGAGGAAACTCCTTCCTTCTTGTTTCCCTGGGCCAAGCAAGTCGGATGGATTGTGAGCTAGCACTCAGAGACATGGATGCCAGATAATCGACTCCTTGGGAGAACTGTTTCATCTCCCTCGCAATCTGCCTGGAATTCCATGACCCCGTTTCAGTCGCTGACCTCTCTACCCCACCCAACCAATGCTCCTTTGCCTTCTCACCTCACACTCTAAAACCACGTCCTGTTCCACTCTACACATCACTGAGCATCAGTGGCTGGCTATATAAAGAACAGTGTCACTGGAGTTATCAAGTAATGCGGAAACTCCCCGATCATCAACCTATAGAGGAGCAGCCTGGTGTAGTAGATAGAGCATGGGCCTGGGAATCAGAAGGTCATGGGTTCTAATCCTGGCTCTGCCACCTGTCTTCTGTGTGACCTTGGGCAAGTCACTTCTCTGTGCCTCAGTTACCTCATCTGTAAAATGGGGATTGGACTGTGCACCCCACATGGGACAGGGACTATGTCCAATTCAATTTGCCTGTAACCATCTTACTGCTTAGCAGAGTGCCTGTCACATAGTAAGCACTTAATACTATTATTATTATTATTATTATTATTATTATTATTATTATTATTATTATTATCTATCAAAGTCTCCAGGATCCTCTCCTTCACTCCCTGCTCTGCCCTCTGTGAACACAGTGTGGCGATTATTAAAGTCACAATGCGGTCCTTTTTTAGTAGGAATCGTTGGGACAAGTCAGTCGGGAAATGGGGACCCAGGACTCTTCTAACCCTCTGCACCTTAGGCAACAACCACACACATACCTTATCCCCCACGGTGGGGGCAAGGGGGGGGAGGGGCATGAGTGGTTGTGAATGACCCACTGCAAATCCTGGCAAGGGGACAGGTCAAGAGGCTGGAGGAAAATCTTGTGCTTACTCAGTATACAAGGAAGTCCCTCATTCCCCTTCTGACAACCCCAAGTGACTCCTGAGTAAAGAAGGGAGGTCACCTTTGAAAAGTTCTTAACTTGCCCCAACCCTGACTGTTTTATATGCACAAAGAGAAGAAGAAAGAAGAAACCAAAACCTACAAGGGGGGAAGTAGCTCCAAGACGCCGGGCGGGCTCCATGGGCGGGGGAGACTGGGAAGGTACAATTCAAAAGAGAAATGGTTAAAAATGCACCCAGGAAGAAAAAGACATTCATTGCAGTTACTCCTCAGTCAGAAAGCCACAATGTCATTTCTCTCTAGACCATTAAAACCAATTGATGCAAGGACATCTTCTCTCCAACAGCCTCCTCTCCCACAACTTTTTTTTCTTCCCCAAACCCTTGCTTCTGCTCCAGCGGAGACTGCCTAAACCCCCCTCAAGTGGTTAAGTGGGCCTTTTCTCTCTTTTTGCCAAATGCGACAAAAGCAGCATGGCCTAGTAGAAAGAGCACTGGACTGGGAATCAGAGGACCTGAGTTCTAATCCAGGCTCTGCCATTTGTCTGCTCTATGACCTTGGGCAAATCACTTCACTGTGTCTCTGTGTTAGACACTGTGTCTCAGTGTCTAACTGCATCTCAGTGTCTAACCCGATTATCTTGTATCTACCCCAGTACTCAGTACAGAGCCTGGCACCTAGTAAGCATTTAAGATATCCCATAAAAAAACCCACAACAACAACAAAAACAGGACCACAGTTGTGGGAGATTCAACAGCGTCAGTGGTATCAGGCCTGACTGCTTGACAATCCCTGTGCACCAATTACTGAGGGCTTCTGGGAGGGCTCGCACAGCTCACAGAAGTTCCACCTTTTCACTTCCTGCCGAACAGCATGCGGCAATTTAAATCTGTCTGCGTCCCTGAACGGTAGCTTCGGGTTTCAGTTTTGGAATCTCACAATGACAGATGGCAGAGTTAAAAATAAAGCTTCCATTCCCAGCCTAGAAGTTGTTTCTACAACAAGGAGGACCGTTTCAAAGCTGCGAAGCGAGGCCTGAGTTAGTTGATGCCATACTTTCATGCTAAATTAAGAACCCAGTGTTCCCTGGGCCTGATCGGAATTGGTGCCGGCGATGACAGGGAGATACGAAGAAGACGTGTGGTAAAAGATAGTCACTGTTCTCTCACAGTTGAGCAATCAGGCATGTCTGCTTTGAGGGATGCTCAGAGAGATGTCAACATCCCATTCTTGGCTTTTTAATAACATTATTTCCCTTGATTTTTAAGATATGCTAGGAGCTCCTACGCTTCTGATCAAGAGACCATCTCAAGCTCTCTTCTCTGTACCAGCATTAGCTTGAAGGCATTTCCATTTACAGTGTGTTTCATCACTGGCTTTGGACTATAGGACTTCCAGTAAGTTCCCTAGGCAAAAATCAGTGTGATTTGATAGGATACTTGGTGCTAAATGTGAATGATGGATAATGGTAATGGGGACGGGTGTTTAACAGACACACAGAAAACAGGATGACAGGCTTGGGATTCCAGAAACAAATGACGGACACAGCCAAGAACATGATGAAAAGTGACCACTGACTCAGAAGCAAGTTAGCTGCCTCGGTAGAGTAAAGTAAAAATTTCCAAATGATAGGACCTATACACTTTGAATGTTCACCAACACTAATGACATACCATAAAGAAGCTCATCAGAATTTAGATATAAAATGGGATTTCAATCTTCCACCAAAAAAGCACCTAAGAAGGATGATAATGATAATGACAACAATGAATATGATGTATGAGACTCATTTCGGTATATCTAAATTTGCAGCTTTTGACCTTTATGCTACTTGATGAAAACCAGCTTGTCACACATGTAACAGAAACAAAAAAGAGGAGGAGTGTGACCTAGGGGGAAAAAACTAGGGGACTGGAGCCAGGGGGTATGGGTTGCCTGCTGTGTGACCTTGGATACTTCACTTCTCTGTGCCTCTGTTTCCTCAAGTGCAAAATGAAGATTCAATATCTGTTCTCCCTCCTGTTTGACTGAGAGCTCCGTATGGGACAGGTACTGTAATCAGCCTGATTAAATTGTATCTACCCCAAGGCTTAGAACAATGCTGGACACAGAGTAAGGGCTTAACAAACACCATTTTAAAAAAATTACTAGTAACCTAGAAAAATGTACTACCTAGTCTGTCTCTCCCTGATAGACAGTAAGTCAATCAATAGTATTTATTTAGTGATTATTCTGTGGAGAGCACAGAGCACTATACTTTCTGGGAGAAAAGGGCAATAGAGTTAGTAGGCGTGACCTGATCCCTGCCCAGAAGGAATTCATAATCTAGCAGAGCACCTGGAGGACAGGGATCACTGTCTACTTATTCTACTGTACTCTGCCAAGTGCTTAGTATAATGCTCTGCACAAAATAAATGCTCAATAAGCGCATAAGACTGGTTGATGGCCTATAAGATATATATATATATATATTTTTTTTTTTTACACCCAATCTATTCTTCTCCCTGGACTCACAACACCACTAAAATCTGCACTTTTGTGTCCATCCAAACTACTGTTATGTTTATCCAAGCATTTAAGCTATCCCACCTTGATTAGTGCAACAGCCTCCTTGCTGATGTCCCTGCCTCCTGTTTCCCCGAGCTCCAGTCTATACTTCCCTCTGCTGCCTGGATCATTTTTCCACAGATAGATTCAGTTCATGTTTCCCTGATCCTCAAGAACCTTAGAGAAGCAGCATGGTGTAGTGGATAGAGCATGGGCCTGGGAGTCAGAAGGTTGTTCATGGGTTCTAATCCTGGCTCCAACACTTGTTTGTTGTGTCACCTTGGGGATGTCACTTCACTGCTTTGTGCCTGTTACCTCATCTGTAAAATGGGGACTGAGACTGTAAGCCCCAAGTAGGACAAGGACAGTGTCCAACCTGAGTTGCTTGTATCTACCCCAATGCTTAGTACAGTGTCTGGCAACTAGTAAGCACTTAAATACCATAATCACTATTCTTACTATTATTATCCACCTCCGCATCAAACAGAAACTCCTTACCATTGACTTTAAATCACTCAATCAGCTTGGCCTCTCCTACCTTACATCAACCATTTCCTTACTACAATCCAGCCTGCATACTTTGCTCCTCTAATGCCTTCCTCTCGCCCACATCCTGCCTCCGTCTCCCCTCGACTGTGAGCTCACTGTGGGGTAGGGAATGTCTGCTGTTGTATTGTACTCTCCCAAGTAAGCGCTCAATAAATATGACAGTGAATGAATGGAACACTCTCCCTCTTCACATCTGACAGAGAATCACTTCCCCCACCTTCGAAGCCTTATTAAAAGCATATCTCCTCCAAGAGACCTTTCCCCACTATGTCTTCATTTCCTCTTCTCCTGCTCTCTTCTGTATCACCCTTGCACTTGGATTTGCACCTTTTATTCACTCAACCTGTGGCTGTACAGCACTTAAGTACATAGCTGTAATTTAGGTTCATCTCTGCCTCCCCCTCCAGACTGAAAGTTTGTTGTGGGCAGAGAATGTGCCTCCAACTCTGCTTTACTGTACTCTCCAAGCAGTGCTCTGGACCCAGGAATTGCTCAACAAATAGGATTGATTTAGAGATTTTGCACTATAACCAGCAAAGCAAATTAAAATTACCCCCCTTTAGGAATAGGTTGGTAGATGAGCTATTGTTCTATGTCTGTCTCCCCCTCTAGTCTGAGCACATTGTGGGCAGGGAATGTGTGTGTTTGTTGTTGTACTGTACTCTCCCAAGTGCTCAGAATAGTGTTTTGCACACAGTAAAATGCTCAGTAAATACAACTGACTGAATGAATGAATGAATTGTTCTATGAGCACCTTGCTTCCCTACAATATCAAGGCTCCTGATCCTGTCTGGACCTTTGCTCCTTGAAAGCACTCCTCAGCCTTCCTTAATTCCCTGACCAAAGTAGTGACTGCTATTTTGTGGGTCCAACCTTAGGATTCCCCTGGTCCCATGAAACAGAATCCAGAAGGCTTAGGAGGAACAGCCTAGAACTTTCCAGGAGTCCTTAAGCCGAGAGCGGGTACAGAACTGAGCTGAACTGTTAATGGGGCTGGACCCTTGAGTCCCCGACAGTTCCTATCGGTCCTCAGCTGAATCTAGAAGATTCAGACAAAAATAGACCTTTCCAATTTGGGAAGCAGCCGAACGGCGGCCACAATACACTTTTTTAAAAATGGTATTTTTTAAGCACTTACTATGTGCCAGGCACTGTACTAAGAGCTGACTACGCTTGCTCCCTGACTTTGGCTCCTGGAGGCAGATCTTCAGGAATGGGCTCTGGTTTCGAGAGGAAGGAAGTCTATTCTGAAATGCATCCATCTGGAGGGGTTATTTACTTGTCTGGTACCGAAACCATTGGCATCTGATTAGTCAATTAATTTAGCTCCTTGGGGAAAGACAGAAACAGCAGCCCGGCTAAATTCTACTTTCAGAGATTGATGTGTTGATGGTTCAGAGGAAAAGGCTAAGTGTACGGGTTGTTCCGTGCTATAAGGTCAACTGCTAAGCAGTAGTCAGTGGAGAGGAGACAGCAACAAATCTTTGTGGTTTAAAACAAACTTGTGGTAAGAAGCACTTAAGTTTTGACCGCTTTCTCAAGACAACTGCAAGTTCAGATTCTCTGTTTCTACTTAGGCACTGTGGCCAATCCCCCTACGAACTTGTTTAAACAATCCCTAGTCAGGATTCTTAGTATTTTATATTCAAGGATATTTGGTTCTGAAGGTACGAAACAGGAATCTACAAGGGCTGGGTCTCACCCTTTTATATCATTTCCCTAATCATCTATAAAACTTGTCCATGTAATCGTTAATTTTATTTCAACACGACTAGTATGTTTTATGACTACATTAAGAAGTTGCTCCAAATAATTTCTGCCAAACCAACCTCTATCATTTCAAATTAAAGCAAGACACAAATGTGAGCTCAGCATTGGCTTTTCACTAGAATATTTAATCCTTTCAAATCTATTTGCTATAAAACAACACAGGCTGTTCTGTGTTCATACATTCCTGCAGAGCAAGCACCTTTATGCTCTAGGTTCTTCATGTCCTTAACGATTTAAACATAAAACTTTATTTTTAATAAAAGTGTTAAAACTAAAAGTTAATGCTAATGTATGTACTCTCTGTAGCTATAACTAAAATTGTGGTCAATTCTGTTTAACTCAAAGACACAGATCAATCAATGACTTTTTTAATAATATTTGTTAAGCACTTACTATGTGCCAGGCACTGTACTGAGTGCTGGGGTAGATAAAACCTAATCAGATTGGACATTGCCCCTGTCCCACAGGGGGCTCACAGTCTTAATCCCCATTTTACAGATGAGGTAACTGAGGCCCAAAGAAGTGAAGTGACTTGCCCAAGATCACACAGCAGACAAGTGGCCAAGGTGGGATTAGAACCCAGGTCCTCTGACTCCCAAGCCTGTGCTCTTTCCACTAGTCTGTGCTGCTTACTGAGTGATTACTGTGTGCAGAACACTGTACTAAGACCTTAAGAGAGTATGATATAAGAGACTTCTCTATAGCCGAGAAAGTTAAGATTAACTATAGACAAGACATACTTTGAGAATTGGTCATTTGTTTTAAGAGATCTTGTAATTCCTGGCCTCAGAAACCTCGGTGAAAAAAACATGGTGGTTTCTTAATGCTACTCCTCTGTCTCCACTTTCACTTGTACCCGTTCCAGGAAGTGATATGTGATTAATACATGAGTTACAGAGACACCTGCTCTTGAGGACCACTGTGCATTACCCTAATTTTAGAAAGCACCCCAGTCTCCCAAAAGGAGAAAACAGCAGTCCAGCATTTGCCCTTATGTCACGAGTAGCTTAGATTTACATTTTCACTTTTTTCACTTTGAACTAATGGTTCCTACCAGACAGTAACAAGTCCCTAACCTAACTGATATTTGTTCATATCAAAACAGATGGCTGGACTACTTACGTAACCCATCATGAAAAGTCCTGCCACAAATTCCCTGTCCCTCATGTAAGTCTCCTTCTCCTGAAATGTGTGTAAGGCTTTCACATTTGATCACTGTATTGTGTTCAAGGTTCTGTTGCCTCCAGCATCAATTACCTTTGCATGGGAGGAGGGAAAGAGGGCATTCCTTTCTGACATTTCTGTATAAGAAAAGGTTTTCATAGTGACTCTGTGAAGGGTCTGTATAGTCACAGGGAGTTTCTCATAAGCAACTGGGAAGAATGCCTGTGGAAACACCCCAGGTTAAAGGAGCCCAATTAGGCAATGACTTACTCATCATCATTTATAAGGAATGACCAACATCAAAGAATGTTAAAACAACTGAGAAGCAGTAGGGCCTAATGGAAAAAGCAAGGGCTTGGGAGGCAGGGAACCGGGACCTTAATTGCAGCTCTGCCACTTGCCTGTTTTAGGACCCTGGGCAAGTCACCTAATTTCACTGGGCCTCAGTTTTCTCATCTGCAAAATGGGGATTCGATACTTGTTCTCCCTCCCCCTTAGACTCTGAGCCCCACATGGGACAGGGACTGTGTCCGATCTAATTACTCTGTATCTCTCCCACTGCTTGGTCCAGCGCTTGGCACATAGTAATAGCTTAACAAATGCCACAGTGATTAATCTGGGGAAGGAGGAAGGTGATGGGAGGCACCCTCTAGACTGTAAACTCGTTGTGGGCAGTGAATGTGTCTGTTTATTGTTACGCTGTACTCCCCAAGTGTTTAGTACCAGGCACACAGTAAGCACTCGATATATATGGCTGAATAAATGAACTTCCTTCAAATAACTTAGGTGGACCCCTATGTCATTTTCGTACAGCAGTCGGGAGTACCGCAGCATAGAGACTGGAAGTTGTATATCCAAAACCCATCTATTCTGGGGCTGATCTCTTTGGAAAGATCACTGAGCACCTGGGATAATGCCACCCATTTCTCTGTCAAATAAGCCAGTGAACAGCCAGAAGATAATTATTTTGGCTTTTAATGTATTAGTGAGGATTTGAACAAGGCTGACAGGCCAAACATGGTTATGCCATGTAAACACACACACATTTTACTACATTTCGAAGTCTGAAAAATAAGTGTGGCATTTGTTAGGTGCTTATTATGTGCCAAGCACTGTAATAAGTGCTGGGTTAGAGAGAAGATAACCTGGTCAGATACAGTCCCTATCCCAAATGGAGCTTACAGTCTAAGTAGGAAGGAGAACAGGTCTTGAATTCCCATTTTACAGATGACAACACTGAGGTACAGAAAAGTTAAATGACCTGCCCAAGGTCATACAGAAGGCATATGGTGGAGCTGGAATTAGAACCCAGGTCTTCTGACTCCCAGGCCCAACCAAACTCTTCTCTATAAACAATAAAATTGTTTCCCAGGCCTCCCTACTAACCATACACTAAAAGGGAAAACAGGATCCCAAATCCTGAGCAGTTTAGACAATTAAAATTCCAATCTCTTAATTATCCAGGACTATGTGCCTGCTTCAATAGTACTTCATGCACAAAATGGAGACTCCATGTTTCAAGATCTCCCAAGAGGCTCCTGTTAAGATTTGGAAGGAACCAAAACATTTACAGGGCTCTTAACTATTCAAGTAAGCTTAGCCTTCCTTCCTCTAATCATTTTATTCCTTCCTCCTCAATTGTTTCCAGAAAAAAAAAACCCAAACCCAGGAGATACTGAAGCAGCAGGACCATGGCCTTCTGTCCCGTCTACTGATAACCCACCACTTCGAAAAATGCAGCTTGCCCCTACCCTCCCACCACAAGAACAGGTGGAGGATGAAGCAAACCATCCCACCATCTTGAAAAGTTAGGATCATTTAGGAAAGGTTTGAGGCTCTGAGTTAGAGCAGGCTGCACCTCAGCTAGGAGATGACAGATGTGCTTTGATCTTTCTGAAGTTTGAGCATTTCTTTGTGTCGTATTTTTTCAAAGTTTACCTCTAGACTATACAGAGAAAACATACCAGAACACATACCAAAATAACTTTCTGAAAGAAGAGGGGATGTTCTGAGAAAGGTGTGTCCATGGAGTCACTAAGGGTCAGAAACGACTCAATGGCATTTGAAGAAGATCTCTAGACTGTAAGTTCGTTGTGAGCAAGGAATATGTCTGTTTATTGTTGTACTCTCCCAAGTGCTTAGTATGCCCTGCATACAGTAAGCACTCAATAAATACAACAGAATGAATTTATGAGAGTTGCATTTTTCTGATTCACCTTCATCCAGACCTTGAGGTAGGAACTACCTTTGGTTTGTTCTCATTTTCATTTGCTCAGCACCCAGGGCAGGGATCTGCACAGCATATCATGGATACTGCATAGGCCTGAAGAACTCATTGTTTAATTAATATGCTAAATTACACTGGAATGACACTGAAAGTAGAAGGAGGCTGAGATCTATGCACTTGGAGGTCACTCATTAAAAATCTTTAAAAGCTATGGCGCATGAAAAACTATGTGAAATGAACAACACAGCCACACAGAATGGACAACACTCAACAATGGGACATGAAATTAGACAAGTATGCAATGGATGTGCAACTGTGTCAACACTCAGACAAACAGAGCCAAAAACAGAAAACAAGTAGTGGATTCAATTGGAAGAGTGGATTTTG